>NW_028222027.1:0-114791 GCF_056783735.1 Eptatretus burgeri
CATTTTTTTGCGGGAATTTAATGCTACAATACTCACTATTTCAATGAAATCACACGTTTTCTCTTCACAATAGTGATGCAGGACAAAAAGTTGAGTCAGACAATGCTTTTGTTTGGTTGAAAAAGCTTGTTTTGACGTAATTTGAGCATTTTTTGTGCGAATTTGAAGCAAGAATATTTACTATTTCAATGAAATCACACGTTTTCGCTTCAGAATGGTGATGCAGAACTCAAAGTTGAGTCAGACAATGCTTTTGTTTGGTTTAAAAAGCTTGTTTTAGGGTAATTTGAGCATTTTATGCAGGAATTTGAAGCTGGAATACTCACTATTTCAATGAAATCACACGTTTTCGCTTCAGAATAGTGATGTAGAACACAAAGTTGTGTCAGACAATGCTTTTGTTTGGTTGAAAAAGCTTGTTTTGATGTAATTTGAGCATTTTTTGTGCGAATTTGAAACAAGAATACTTATTATTTCAATGAAATCACACGTTTTTGCTTCAGAATAGTGATGCAGAACACAAAGTTGAGTCGGACAATGCTTTTGTTTGGTTTAAAAAGCTTGTTTTAGGGTAATATGAGCATTTTTTTGTGGGAATTTAATGCTAGAATACTCACTATTTCAATGAAATCACACGTTTTCGCTTCACAATCCTGAGGCAGAACAAAAAGTTGAGTCAGACAATGCTTTTGTTTTGTTTAAAAAGCTTGTTTTGATGTAATTTGATCATTTTTTGTGCGAATTTGAAGCAAGAATACTTACTATTTCAATGAAATCACACGTTTTCGCTTCAGAATAGTGATGCAGACCAAAAAGTTGAGTCAGACAATGCTTTCGTTTGGTTTAAAAAGCTTGTTTTAGGGTAATTTGAGCATTTCTTTGAGCGAATTTGAAGCTGGAATACTCACCATTTCAATGAAATCACACGTTTTCGCTTCAGAATTGTGATGCAGAACACAAAGTTGAGTCAGACAATGCTTTTATTTGGTTTAAAAAGCTTGTTTTCGGGTAATTTGAGCATTTTTTGCGAAAGTTGAACCTAGAATACTCACTATTTCAATGAAATCACACGTTTTCGCTTCAGAATAGTGAGGCAGAACACAAACTTGAGTCAGACAATGCTTCATTTTGGTTGAAAAACTTATTTTCGGGTAATTTGAGCATTTCTTTGAGCGAATTTGACATTAGAATACTCACTATTTCAATAAAATCACACATTTTCGCTTCAGAATAGTGATGCAGAACAAAAAGTTGAGTCAGACAATGCTTTTGTTTGGTTTAAAAAGCTTGCTTTCAGGTAATTTGAGCATTTTTTGCGCGAATTTGAAGCTAAAATACTTAGTATTTCAAAGAAATCACACGTTTTCGCTTCATAATAGTGACGCAGAACTACAAGTTGAGTCAGTCAATGCTTTTGTTTGGTTTAAAAAGCTTGTTTTCAGGTAATTTGAGCATTTTTTGCGCGAATTTGAAGCTAAAATACTCACTATATCAATTAAATCACACGTTCTCACTTCATAATAGTGAGGCAGAACAAAAAATTGAGTCAGAAAATGCTTTTGTTTGGTTTAAAAGCTTGTTTTCGGGTAATTTGGGCATTTTTTGCGCGAATTTGAAGCTAAAATACTCACTATTTCAATTAAATCACACGTTTTCGCTTCATAATCGTGATGCAGCACAAAAAGTTGAGTCAGGCAATGCTTTTGTTTGGTATAAAAAGCTTGTCTTGACGTAATTTGAGCATTTTTTGTGTGAATTTGAAGCGAGAATACTTACTATTTCAATGAAATCAAACGTTTTCTCTACAGAATAGTGATGCAGTACAAAAAGTTGAGTCAGACAATGCTTTTGTTTTGTTTAAAAAGCTTGTTTTATGGTAATTTGAGCATTTTTTTTTGAACGAATTCAAAGCTCGAATTCTCACTATTTCAATTAAATCACACGTTTTCGCTTCAGAATAGTGATGCAGAACACAAATTTGAGTCAGACAATGCTTGTGTCGGTTTAAAAACTTGTTTTCGGGTAATTTGAGCATTTCTTTGAGCGAATTTGACGTTAGAATACTCACTATTTGAATGAAATCACACGTTTTCGCTGAACAATCGTGATGCAGGACAAAAAGTTGAGTCAGACAATGCTTTTGTTTGGTTGAAAAAGCTTGTTTTGACGTAATTTGAGCATTTTTTGTGCGAATTTGAAGCAAGAATATTTACTATTTCAATGAAATCACACGTTTTCGCTTCAGAATGGTGATGCAGAACTCAAAGTTGAGTCAGACAATGCTTTTGTTTGGTTTAAAAAGCTTGTTTTAGGGTAATTTGAGCATTTTATGCAGGAATTTGAAGCTGGAATACTCACTATTTCAATGAAATCACACGTTTTCGCTTCAGAATAGTGATGTAGAACACAAAGTTGTGTCAGACAATGCTTTTGTTTGGTTGAAAAAGCTTGTTTTGATGTAATTTGAGCATTTTTTGTGCGAATTTGAAACAAGAATACTTATTATTTCAATGAAATCACACGTTTTCGCTTCAGAATAGTGATGCAGAACAAAAAGTTGAGTCAGATAATGCTTTTGTTTGGTTGAAAAAGCTTGTTTTAGGGAAATGTGAGCATTTATTTGCGCAAATTTGAAGCTAAAATACTCCCTATTCCAATGAAATCACACGGTTTCACTTAATAATAATGATGCAGAACAAAAAGATGAGGCAGCTAATGCTTTTGTTTTGGTTTAAAAAGCTTGTTTAAGGGTAATTTGAGCATTTCTTTGAGCGAATTTGAAGCTGGAATACTCACTATTTCAACGACATCACACGTTTTCGCTTCAGAATAGTGATGCAGAACAAAAAGTTGAGTCAGACAATGCTTTTGTTTGGTTTAAAAAGCTTTCTTTCAGGTAATTTGAGCATTTTTTGCGCGAATTTGAAGCTAAAATACTCACTATATCAATTAAATCACAGGTTTTCGCTTCATAATAGTGAGGCAGAACAAAAATTGAGTCAGAAAATGCTTTTGTTTGGTTTAAAAAGCTTGTTTTAGGGTAACTTGAACATTTTTTTGCGGGAATTTAATGCTACAATACTCACTATTTCAATGAAATCACACGTTTTCGCTTCACAATAGTGATGCAGAACAAAAAATTGAGTCAGAAAATGCTTTTGTTTGGTTTAAAAAGCTTGTTTTAGGGTAACTTGAACATTTTTTTGCGGGAATTTAATGCTACAATACTCACTATTTCAATGAAATCACACGTTTTCGCTTCACAATAATGATGCAGAACAAAAAGTTGAGTCAGACAATGCTTTTGTTTTGTATAAAAAGCTGGTTTTGACGTAATTTGAGCATTTTTGTGTGAATTTGAAGCTAGAATACTTACTATTTCAATGAAATCAAACGTTTTCTCTTCAGAATAGTGATGCAGTACAAAAAGTTGAGTCAGACAATGCTTTTGTTTGGTTGAAAAATGTTGTTTTATAGTAATTTGAGCATTTCATTGAGCGAATTTGATGTTAGAATACTCACTATTTCAATGAAATCACACGTTTTCGCTTCACAATCCTGAGGCAGAACAAAAAGTTGAGTCAGACAATGCTTTTGTTTTGTTTAAAAAGCTTGTTTTCGGGTAATTTGAGCATTTTTTGCTGAATTTGAACCTAGAATACTCACTATTTCAATGAAATCAGACGTTTTCGCTTCAGAATAGTGAGGCAGAACACAAAGTTGAGTCAGATAATGCTTTTGTTTGGTTGAAAAAGCTTGTTTTCAGGTAATTTGAGCATTTTTTGCGCGACTTTGAAGCTAAAATACTCACCATATCAATTAAATCACAGGTTTTCGCTTCATAATAGTGAGGCAGAACAAAAAATTGAGTCAGAAAATGCTTTTGTTTGGTTTAAAAAGCTTGTTTTCGGGTAACTTGAACATTTTTTTGAGGGAATTTAATGCTACAATACTCACTATTTCAATGAAATCACACGTTTTCTCTTCACAATAGTGATGCAGGACAAAAAGTTGAGTCAGACAATGCTTTTGTTTGGTTGAAAAAGCTTGTTTTGACGTAATTTGAGCATTTTTTGTGCGAATTTGAAGCAAGAATATTTACTATTTCAATGAAATCACACGTTTTCGCTTCAGAATGGTGATGCAGAACTCAAAGTTGAGTCAGACAATGCTTTTGTTTGGTTTAAAAGCTTGTTTTAGGGAAATTTGAGCATTTTATGCAGGAATTTGAAGCTGGAATACTCACTATTTCAATGAAATCACACGTTTTCGCTTCAGAATAGTGATGTAGAACACAAAGTTGTGTCAGACAATGCTTTTGTTTGGTTGAAAAAGCTTGTTTTGATGTAATTTGAGCATTTTTTGTGCGAATTTGAAACAAGAATACTTATTATTTCAATGAAATCACACGTTTTCGCTTCAGAATAGTGATGCAGAACAAAAAGTTGAGTCAGATAATGCTTTTGTTTGGTTGAAAAAGCTTGTTTTAGGGAAATGTGAGCATTTATTTGCGCAAATTTGAAGCTAAAATACTCCCTATTCCAATGAAATCACACGGTTTCACTTAATAATAATGATGCAGAACAAAAGATGAGGCAGCTAATGCTTTTGTTTTGGTTTAAAAAGCTTGTTTAAGGGTAATTTGAGCATTTCTTTGAGCGAATTTGAAGCTGGAATACTCACTATTTCAATGACATCACACGTTTTCGCTTCAGAATAGTGATGCAGAACAAAAAGTTGAGTCAGACAATGCTTTTGTTTGGTTTAAAAAGCTTGCTTTCAGGTAATTTGAGCATTTTTTGCGCGAATTTGAAGCTAAAATACTCACTATATCAATTAAATCACAGGTTTTCGCTTCACAATAGTGAGGCAGAACAAAAAATTGAGTCAGAAAATGCTTTTGTTTGGTTTAAAAAGCTTGTTTTAGGGTAACTTGAACATTTTTTTGCGGGAATTTAATGCTACAATACTCACTATTTCAATGAAATCACACGTTTTCGCTTCACAATAGTGATGCAGAACAAAAAATTGAGTCAGAAAATGCTTTTGTTTGGTTTAAAAAGCTTGTTTTAGGGTAACTTGAACATTTTTTTGCGGGAATTTAATGCTACAATACTCACTATTTCAATGAAATCACACGTTTTCACTTCACAATAGTGATGCAGAACAAAAAGTTGAGTCAGACAATGCTTTTGTTTGGTATAAAAAGCTGGTTTTGACGTAATTTGAGCATTTTTTGTGTGAATTTGAAGCTAGAATACTTACTATTTCAATGAAATCAAACGTTTTCTCTTCAGAATAGTGATGCAGTACAAAAAGTTGAGTCAGACAATGCTTTTGTTTGGTTGAAAAATGTTGTTTTATAGTAATTTGAGCATTTCATTGAGCGAATTTGATGTTAGAATACTCACTATTTCAATGAAATCACACGTTTTCGCTTCACAATCCTGAGGCAGAACAAAAAGTTGAGTCAGACAATGCTTTTGTTTTGTTTAAAAAGCTTGTTTTCGGGTAATTTGAGCATTTCTTTGAGCGAATTTGACGTTAGAATACTCACTATTTCAATGAAATCACACGTTTTCGCTTCAGAATAGTGATGCAGAACAAAAAGTTGAGTCAGACAATGCTTTTGTTTGGTTTAAAAGCTTGCTTTCAGGTAATTTGAGCATTTTTTGCGCGAATTTGAAGCTAAAATGCTCACTATATCAATTAAATCACAGGTTTTCTCTTCATAATAGTGAGGCAGAACAAAAAATTGAGTCAGAAAATGCTTTTGTTTGGTTTAAAAGCTTGTTTTCGGGTAATGTGGGCATTTTTTGCACGAATTTGAAGCTAAAATACTCACTATTTCAATTAAATCACACGTTTTCGCTTCATAATCGTGATGCAGCACAATAAGTTGAGTCAGACAATGCTTTTGTTTGGTATAAAAGCTTGTTTTGACGTAATTTGAGCATTTTTTGTGTGAATTTGAAGCGAGAATACTTGCTATTTCAATGAAATCAAACGTTTTCTCTTCAGAATAGTGATGCAGTACATAAAGTTGAGTCAGACAATGCATTTGTTTGGTTGAAAAAGGTTGTTTTATAGTAATTTGAGCATTTCATTGAGCGAATTTGATGTTAGAATACTCACTATTTCAATGAAATCACACGTTTTCGCTTCACAATCCTGAGGCAGAACAAAAAGTTGAGTCAGACAATGCTTTTGTTTTGTTTAAAAAGCTTGTTTTTGGGTAATTTGAGCATTTTTTTGAACGAATTCAAAGCTCGAATTCTCACTATTTCAATTAAATCACACGTTTTCGCTTCAGAATTGTGATGCAGAACAAAAATTTGAGTCAGACAATGCTTATGTCGGTTTAAAAACTTGTTTTCGGGTAATTTGAGCATTTCTTTGAGCGAATTTGATGTTAGAATACTCACTATTTGAATGAAATCACACGTTTTCGCTTAGCAATCGTGATGCAGGACAAAAAGTTGAGTCAGACAATGCTTTTGTTTGGTTGAAAAAGCTTGTTTTGACGTAATTTGAGCATTTTTTGTGCGAATTTGAAGCAAGAATATTTACTATTTCAATGAAATCACACGTTTTCGCTTCAGAATGGTGATGCAGAACTCAAAGTTGAGTCAGACAATGCTTTTGTTTGGTTTAAAAAGCTTGTTTTAGGGTAATTTGAGCATTTTATGCAGGAATTTGAAGCTGGAATACTCACTATGTCAATGAAATCACACGTTTTCGCTTCAGAATAGTGATGTAGAACACAAAGTTGTGTCAGACAATGCTTTTGTTTGGTTGAAAAAGCTTGTTTTGATGTAATTTGAGCATTTTTTGTGCGAATTTGAAACAAGAATACTTATTATTTCAATGAAATCACACGTTTTCGCTTCAGAATAGTGATGCAGAACAAAAAGTTGAGTCAGATAATGCTTTTGTTTGGTTGAAAAAGCTTGTTTTAGGGAAATGTGAGCATTTATTTGCGCAAATTTGAAGCTGGAATACTCACTATTTCAATGACATCACACGTTTTCGCTTCAGAATAGTGATGCAGAACAAAAAGTTGAGTCAGACAATGCTTTTGTTTGGTTTAAAAAGCTTGCTTTCAGGTAATTTGAGCATTTTTTGCGCGAATTTGAAGCTAAAATACTTAGTATTTCAAAGAAATCACACGTTTTCGCTTCATAATAGTGATGCAGAACTCCAAGTTGAGTCAGTCAATGCTTTTGTTTGGTTTAAAAAGCTTGTTTTCAGGTAATTTGAGCATTTTTTTGCGCGACTTTGAAGCTAAAATACTCACTATATCAATTAAATCACAGGTTTTCGCTTCATAATAGTGAGGCAGAACAAAAAATTGAGTCAGAAAATGCTTTTGTTTGGTTTAAAAAGCTTGTTTTTGGGTAACTTGAACATTTTTTTGCGGGAATTTAATGCTACAATACTCACTATTTCAATGAAATCACACATTTTCGCTTCACAATAGTGATGCAGGACAAAATGTTGAGTCAGACAATGCTTTTGTTTGGTTGAAAAAGCTTGTTTTGACGTAATTTGAGCATTTTTTGTGCGAATTTGAAGCAAGAATATTTACTATTTCAATGAAATCACACGTTTTCGCTTCAGAATGGTGATGCAGAACTCAAAGTTGAGTCAGACAATGATTTTGTTTGGTTTAAAAAGCTTGTTTTCGGGTAACTTGAACATTTTTTTGCGGGAATTTAATGCTACAATACTCACTATTTCAATGAAATCACACGTTTTCTCTTCACAATAGTGATGCAGGACAAAAAGTTGAGTCAGACAATGCTTTTGTTTGGTTGAAAAAGCTTGTTTTGACGTAATTTGAGCATTTTTTGTGCGAATTTGAAGCAAGAATATTTACTATTTCAATGAAATCACACGTTTTCGCTTCAGAATGGTGATGCAGAACTCAAAGTTGAGTCAGACAATGCTTTTGTTTGGTTTAAAAAGCTTGTTTTAGGGTAATTTGAGCATTTTATGCAGGAATTTGAAGCTGGAATACTCACTATTTCAATGAAATCACACGTTTTCGCTTCAGAATAGTGATGTAGAACACAAAGTTGTGTCAGACAATGCTTTTGTTTGGTTGAAAAAGCTTGTTTTGATGTAATTTGAGCATTTTTTGTGCGAATTTGAAACAAGAATACTTATTATTTCAATGAAATCACACGTTTTCGCTTCAGAATAGTGATGCAGAACAAAAAGTTGAGTCAGATAATGCTTTTGTTTGGTTGAAAAAGCTTGTTTTAGGGAAATGTGAGCATTTATTTGCGCAAATTTGAAGCTAAAATACTCCCTATTCCAATGAAATCACACGGTTTCACTTAATAATAATGATGCAGAACAAAAAGATGAGGCAGCTAATGCTTTTGTTTTGGTTTAAAAAGCTTGTTTAAGGGTAATTTGAGCATTTCTTTGAGCGAATTTGAAGCTGGAATACTCACTATTTCAATGACATCACACGTTTTCGCTTCAGAATAGTGATGCAGAACAAAAAGTTGAGTCAGACAATGCTTTTGTTTGGTTTAAAAAGCTTGCTTTCAGGTAATTTGAGCATTTTTTGCGCGAATTTGAAGCTAAAATACTCACTATATCAATTAAATCACAGGTTTTCGCTTCATAATAGTGAGGCAGAACAAAAAATTGAGTCAGAAAATGCTTTTGTTTGGTTTAAAAAGCTTGTTTTAGGGTAACTTGAACATTTTTTTGCGGGAATTTAATGCTACAATACTCACTATTTCAATGAAATCACACGTTTTCGCTTCACAATAGTGATGCAGAACAAAAAATTGAGTCAGAAAATGCTTTTGTTTGGTTTAAAAAGCTTGTTTTAGGGTAACTTGAACATTTTTTTGCGGGAATTTAATGCTACAATACTCACTATTTCAATGAAATCACACGTTTTCGCTTCACAATAGTGATGCAGAACAAAAAGTTGAGTCAGACAATGCTTTTGTTTGGTATAAAAAGCTGGTTTTGACGTAATTTGAGCATTTTTTGTGTGAATTTGAAGCTAGAATACTTACTATTTCAATGAAATCAAACGTTTTCTCTTCAGAATAGTGATGCAGTACAAAAAGTTGAGTCAGACAATGCTTTTGTTTGGTTGAAAAATGTTGTTTTATAGTAATTTGAGCATTTCATTGAGCGAATTTGATGTTAGAATACTCACTATTTCAATGAAATCACACGTTTTCGCTTCACAATCCTGAGGCAGAACAAAAAGTTGAGTCAGACAATGCTTTTGTTTTGTTTAAAAAGCTTGTTTTCGGGTAATTTGAGCATTTCTTTGAGCGAATTTGACGTTAGAATACTCACTATTTCAATGAAATCACACGTTTTCGCTTCAGAATAGTGATGCAGAACAAAAAGTTGAGTCAGACAATGCTTTTGTTTGGTTTAAAAGCTTGCTTTCAGGTAATTTGAGCATTTTTTGCGCGAATTTGAAGCTAAAATGCTCACTATATCAATTAAATCACAGGTTTTCTCTTCATTATAGTGAGGCAGAACAAAAAATTGAGTCAGAAAATGCTTTTGTTTGGTTTAAAAGCTTGTTTTCGGGTAATGTGGGCATTTTTTTGCACGAATTTGAAGCTAAAATACTCACTATTTCAATTAAATCACACGTTTTCGCTTCATAATCGTGATGCAGCACAATAAGTTGAGTCAGACAATGCTTTTGTTTGGTATAAAAAGCTTGTTTTGACGTAATTTGAGCATTTTTTGTGTGAATTTGAAGCGAGAATACTTGCTATTTCAATGAAATCAAACGTTTTCTCTTCAGAATAGTGATGCAGTACATAAAGTTGAGTCAGACAATGCTTTTGTTTGGTTGAAAAAGGTTGTTTTATAGTAATATGAGCATTTCATTGAGCGAATTTGATGTTAGAATACTCACTATTTCAATGAAATCACATGTTTTCGCTTCACAATCCTGAGGCAGAACAAAAAGTTGAGTCAGACAATGCTTTTGTTTTGTTTAAAAAGCTTGTTTTAGGGTAATTTGAGCATTTTTTTGAACGAATTCAAAGCTCGAATTCTCACTATTTCAATTAAATCACACGTTTTCGCTTCAGAATAGTGATGCAGAACAAAAATTTGAGTCAGACAATGCTTGTGTCGGTTTAAAAACTTGTTTTCGGGTAATTTGAGCATTTCTTTGAGCGAATTTGATGTTAGAATACTCACTATTTGAATGAAATCACACGTTTTCGCTTAGCAATCGTGATGCAGGACAAAAAGTTGAGTCAGACAATGCTTTTGTTTGGTTGAAAAAGCTTGTTTTGACGTAATTTGAGCATTTTTTGTGCGAATTTGAAGCAAGAATATTTACTATTTCAATGAAATCACACGTTTTCGCTTCAGAATGGTGATGCAGAACAAAAATTTGAGTCAGACAATTCTTTTGTTTGGTTTAAAAACTTGTTTTCGGGTAATTTGAGCATTTTATGCAGGAATTTGAAGCTGGAATACTCACTATGTCAATGAAATCACACGTTTTCGCTTCAGAATAGTGATGTAGAACACAAAGTTTTGTCAGACAATGCTTTTGTTTGGTTGAAAAAGCTTGTTTTGACGTAATTTGAGCATTTTTGTGCGAATTTGAAGCAAGAATATTTACTATTTCAATCAAATCACACGTTTTCGCTTCAGAATGGTGATGCAGAACTCAAAGTTGAGTCAGACAATGCTTTTGTTTGGTTTAAAAAGCTTGTTTTAGGGTAATTTGAGCATTTTATGCAGGAATTTGAAGCTGGAATACTCACTATTTCAATGAAATCACAGGTTTTCGCTTCAGAATAGTGATGTAGAACACAAAGTTGTGTCAGATAATGCTTTTGTTTGGTTGAAAAAGCTTGTTTTGATGTAATTTGAGCATTTTTTGTGCGAATTTGAAACAAGAATACTTATTATTTCAATGAAATCACACGTTTTCGCTTCAGAATAGTGATGCAGAACAAAAAGTTGAGTCAGATAATGCTTTTGTTTGGTTGAAAAAGCTTGTTTTAGGGAAATGTGAGCATTTATTTGCGCAAATTTGAAGCTGGAATACTCACTATTTCAATGACATCACACGTTTTCGCTTCAGAATAGTGATGCAGAACAAAAAGTTGAGTCAGACAATGCTTTTGTTTGGTTAAAAAGCTTGCTTTCAGGTAATTTGAGCATTTTTTGCGCGAATTTGAAGCTAAAATACTTAGTATTTCAAAGAAATCACACGTTTTCGCTTCATAATAGTGATGCAGAACTCCAAGTTGAGTCAGTCAATGCTTTTGTTTGGTTTAAAAAGCTTGTTTTCAGGTAATTTGAGCATTTTTTTGCGCGACTTTGAAGCTAAAATACTCACTATATCAATTAAATCACAGGTTTTCGCTTCATAATAGTGAGGCAGAACAAAAAATTGAGTCAGAAAATGCTTTTGTTTGGTTTAAAAAGCTTGTTTTTGGGTAACTTGAACATTTTTTTGCGGGAATTTAATGCTACAATACTCACTATTTCAATGAAATCACACGTTTTCGCTTCACAATAGTGATGCAGGACAAAATGTTGAGTCAGACAATGCTTTTGTTTGGTTGAAAACGCTTGTTTTGACGTAATTTGAGCATTTTTTGTGCGAATTTGAAGCAAGAATATTTACTATTTCAATGAAATCACACGTTTTCGCTTCAGAATGGTGATGCAGAACTCAAAGTTGAGTCAGACAATGATTTTGTTTGGTTTAAAAGCTTGTTTTCGGGTAACTTGAACATTTTTTTGCGGGAATTTAATGCTACAATACTCACTATTTCAATGAAATCACACGTTTTCTCTTCACAATAGTGATGCAGGACAAAAAGTTGAGTCAGACAATGCTTTTGTTTGGTTGAAAAAGCTTGTTTTGACGTAATTTGAGCATTTTTTGTGCGAATTTGAAGCAAGAATATTTACTATTTCAATGAAATCACACGTTTTCGCTTCAGAATGGTGATGCAGAACTCAAAGTTGAGTCAGACAATGCTTTTGTTTGGTTTAAAAGCTTGTTTTAGGGTAATTTGAGCATTTTATGCAGGAATTTGAAGCTGGAATACTCACTATTTCAATGAAATCACACGTTTTCGCTTCAGAATAGTGATGTAGAACACAAAGTTGTGTCAGACAATGCTTTTGTTTGGTTGAAAAAGCTTGTTTTGATGTAATTTGAGCATTTTTTGTGCGAATTTGAAACAAGAATACTTATTATTTCAATGAAATCACACGTTTTCGCTTCAGAATAGTGATGCAGAACAAAAAGTTGAGTCAGATAATGCTTTTGTTTGGTTGAAAAAGCTTGTTTTAGGGAAATGTGAGCATTTATTTGCGCAAATTTGAAGCTAAAATACTCCCTATTCCAATGAAATCACACGGTTTCACTTAATAATAATGATGCAGAACAAAAAGATGAGGCAGCTAATGCTTTTGTTTTGGTTTAAAAAGCTTGTTTAAGGGTAATTTGAGCATTTCTTTGAGCGAATTTGAAGCTGGAATACTCACTATTTCAATGACATCACACGTTTTCGCTTCAGAATAGTGATGCAGAACAAAAAGTTGAGTCAGACAATGCTTTTGTTTGGTTTAAAAGCTTGCTTTCAGGTAATTTGAGCATTTTTTGCGCGAATTTGAAGCTAAAATACTCACTATATCAATTAAATCACAAGTTTTCGCTTCATAATAGTGAGGCAGAACAAAAAATTGAGTCAGAAAATGCTTTTGTTTGGTTTAAAAGCTTGTTTTAGGGTAACTTGAACATTTTTTTGCGGGAATTTAATGCTACAATACTCACTATTTCAATGAAATCACACGTTTTCGCTTCACAATAGTGATGCAGAACAAAAAATTGAGTCAGAAAATGCTTTTGTTTGGTTTAAAAAGCTTGTTTTAGGGTAACTTGAACATTTTTTTGCGGGAATTTAATGCTACAATACTCACTATTTCAATGAAATCACACGTTTTCGCTTCACAATAGTGATGCAGAACAAAAAGTTGAGTCAGAAAATGCTTTTGTTTGGTATAAAAAGCTGGTTTTGACGTAATTTGAGCATTTTTTGTGTGAATTTGAAGCTAGAATACTTACTATTTCAAGGAAATCAAACGTTTTCTCTTCAGAATAGTGATGCAGTACAAAAAGTTGAGTCAGACAATGCTTTTGTTTGGTTGAAAAATGTTGTTTTATAGTAATTTGAGCATTTCATTGAGCGAATTTGATGTTAGAATACTCACTATTTCAATGAAATCACACGTTTTCGCTTCACAATCCTGAGGCAGAACAAAAAGTTGAGTCAGACAATGCTTTTGTTTTGTTAAAAAAGCTTGTTTTCGGGTAATTTGAGCATTTCTTTGAGCGAATTTGACGTTAGAATACTCACTATTTCAATGAAATCACACGTTTTCGCTTCAGAATAGTGATGCAGAACAAAAAGTTGAGTCAGACAATGCTTTTGTTTGGTTTAAAAAGCTTGCTTTCAGGTAATTTGAGCATTTTTTGCGCGAATTTGAAGCTAAAATGCTCACTATATCAATTAAATCACAGGTTTTCTCTTCATTATAGTGAGGCAGAACAAAAAATTGAGTCAGAAAATGCTTTTGTTTGGTTTAAAAGCTTGTTTTCGGGTAATGTGGGCATTTTTTTGCACGAATTTGAAGCTAAAATACTCACTATTTCAATTAAATCACACGTTTTCGCTTCATAATCGTGATGCAGCACAATAAGTTGAGTCAGACAATGCTTTTGTTTGGTATAAAAAGCTTGTTTTGACGTAATTTGAGCATTTTTTGTGTGAATTTGAAGCGAGAATACTTGCTATTTCAATGAAATCAAACGTTTTCTCTTCAGAATAGTGATGCAGTACATAAAGTTGAGTCAGACAATGCTTTTGTTTTGTTTAAAAAGCTTGTTTTAGGGTAATTTGAGCATTTTTTTGAACGAATTCAAAGCTCGAATTCTCACTATTTCAATTAAATCACACGTTTTCGCTTCAGAATAGTGATGCAGAACAAAAATTTGAGTCAGACAATGCTTGTGTCGGTTTAAAAACTTGTTTTCGGGTAAGTTGAGCATTTCTTTGAGCGAATTTGATGTTAGAATACTCACTATTTGAATGAAATCACACGTTTTCGCTGAGCAATCGTGATGCAGGACAAAAAGTTGAGTCAGACAATGCTTTTGTTTGGTTGAAAAAGCTTGTTTTGACGTAATTTGAGCATTTTTTGTGCGAATTTGAAGCAAGAATATTTACTATTTCAATGAAATCACACGTTTTCGCTTCAGAATGGTGATGCAGAACAAAAATTTGAGTCAGACAATTCTTTTGTTTGGTTTAAAAACTTGTTTTCGGGTAATTTGAGCATTTCTTTGAGCGAATTTGACGTTAGAATACTCACTATTTGAATGAAATCACACGTTTTCGCTTCAGAATAGTGATGTAGAACACAAAGTTGTGTCAGACAATGCTTTTGTTTGGTTGAAAAAGCTTGTTTTGACGTAATTTGAGCATTTTTTGTGTGAATTTGAAGCAAGAATATTTACTATTTCAATCAAATCACACGTTTTCGCTTCAGAATGGTGATGCAGAACTCAAAGTTGAGTCAGACAATGCTTTTGTTTGGTTTAAAAAGCTTGTTTTAGGGTAATTTGAGCATTTTATGCAGGAATTTGAAGCTGGAATACTCACTATTTCAATGAAATCACACGTTTTCGCTTCAGCATAGTGATGTAGAACACAAAGTTGTGTCAGACAATGCTTTTGTTTGGTTGAAAAAGCTTGTTTTGATGTAATTTGAGCATTTTTTGTGCGAATTTGAAACAAGAATACTTATTATTTCAATGAAATCACACCTTTTCGCTTCAGAATAGTGATGCAGGACAAAAAGTTGAGTCAGACAATGCTTTTGTTTGGTTGAAAAAGCTTGTTTTGACGTAATTTGAGCATTTTTTGTGCGAATTTGAAGCAAGAATATTTACTATTTCAATGAAATCACACGTTTCGCTTCAGAATGGTGATGCAGAACTCAAAGTTGAGTCAGACAATGCTTTTGTTTGGTTGAAAAAGCTTGTTTTGACGTAATTTGAGCATTTTTTGTGCGAATTTGAAGCAAGAATATTTACTATTTCAATGAAATCACACGTTTTCGCTTCAGAATGGTGATGCAGGACTCAAAGTTGAGTCAGACAATGCTTTTGTTTGGTTTAAAAAGCTTGTTTTAGGGTAAGTTGAACATTTTTTTGCGGGAATTTAATGCTACAATACTCACTATTTCAATGAAATCACACGTTTTCGCTTCACAATAGTGATGCAGAACAAAAAGTTGAGTCAGACAATGCTTTTGTTTGGTATAAAAAGCTGGTTTTGACGTAATTTGAGCATTTTTTGTGTGAATTTGAAGCTAGAATACTTACTATTTCAATGAAATCAAACGTTTTCTCTTCAGAATAGTGATGCAGTACAAAAAGTTGAGTCAGACAATGCTTTTGTTTGGTTGAAAAATGTTGTTTTATAGTAATTTGAGCATTTCATTGAGCGAATTTGATGTTAGAATACTCACTATTTCAATGAAATCACACGTTTTCGCTTCACAATCCTGAGGCAGAACAAAAGGTTGAGTCAGACAATGCTTTTGTTTTGTTTAAAAAGCTTGTTTTAGGGTAATTTGAGCATTTTTTGAACGAATTCAAAGCTCGAATTCTCACTATTTCAATTAAATCACACGTTTTCGCTTCAGAATAGTGATGCAGAACAAAAATTTGAGTCAGACAATGCTTGTGTCGGTTTAAAAACTTGTTTTCGGGTAATTTGAGCATTTCTTTGAGCGAATTTGACGTGAGAATACTCACTATTTCAATGAAATCACACGTTTTCGCTTCAGAATAGTGATGCAGAACAAAAAGTTGAGTCAGACAATGCTTTTGTTTGGTTGAAAAAGCTTGTTTTGACGTAATTTGAGCATTTTTTGTGCGAATTTGAAGCAAGAATATTTACTATTTCAATGAAATCACACGTTTTCGCTTCAGAATGGTGATGCAGAACTCAAAGTTGAGTCAGACAATGCTTTTGTTTGGTTTAAAAAGCTTGTTTTAGGGTAATTTGAGCATTTTATGCAGGAATTTGAAGCTGGAATACTCACTATTTCAATGAAATCACACGTTTTCGCTTCAGAATAGTGATGTAGAACACAAAGTTGTGTCAGACAATGCTTTTGTTTGGTTGAAAAAGCTTGTTTTGATGTAATTTGAGCATTTTTTGTGCGAATTTGAAACAAGAATACTTATTATTTCAATGAAATCACACGTTTTCGCTTCAGAATAGTGATGCAGAACAAAAAGTTGAGTCAGATAATGCTTTTGTTTGGTTGAAAAAGCTTGTTTTAGGGAAATGTGAGCATTTATTTGCGCAAATTTGAAGCTAAAATACTCCCTATTCCAATGAAATCACACGGTTTCACTTAATAATAATGATGCAGAACAAAAGATGAGGCAGCTAATGCTTTTGTTTTGGTTTAAAAGCTTGTTTAAGGGTAATTTGAGCATTTCTTTGAGCGAATTTGAAGCTGGAATACTCACTATTTCAATGACATCACACGTTTTCGCTTCAGAATAGTGATGCAGAATAAAAAGTTGAGACAGACAATGCTTTTGTTTGGTTTAAAAAGCTTTCTTTCAGGTAATTTGAGCATTTTTTGCGCGAATTTGAAGCTAAAATACTCACTATATCAATTAAATCACAGGTTTTCGCTTCATAATAGTGAGGCAGAACAAAAATTGAGTCAGAAAATGCTTTTGTTTGGTTTAAAAAGCTTGTTTTAGGGTAACTTGAACATTTTTTTGCGGGAATTTAATGCTACAATACTCACTATTTCAATGAAATCACACGTTTTCGCTTCACAATAGTGATGCAGAACAAAAAGTTGAGTCAGACAATGCTTTTGTTTAGTATAAAAAGCTGGTTTTGACGTAATTTGAGCATTTTTTGTGTGAATTTGAAGCTAGAATACTTACTATTTCAATGAAATCAAATGTTTTCTCTTCAGAATGGTGATGCAGTAAAAAAGTTGAGTCAGACAATGCTTTTGTTTGGTTGAAAAATGTTGTTTTATAGTAATTTGAGCATTTCATTGAGCGAATTTGATGTTAGAATACTCACTATTTCAATGAAATCACACGTTTTCGCTTCACAATCCTGAGGCAGAACAAAAAGTTGAGTCAGACAATGCTTTTGTTTTGTTTAAAAAGCTTGTTTTCGGGTAATTTGAGCATTTCTTTGAGCGAATTTGACGTTAGAATACTCACTATTTCAATGAAATCACACGTTTTCGCTTCAGAATAGTGATGCAGAAGAAAAAGTTGAGTCAGACACTGCTTTTGTTTGGTTTAAAAAGCTTGCTTTCAGGTAAATTGAGCATTTTTTGCGCGAATTTGAAGCTAAAATGCTCACTATATCAATTAAATCACAGGTTTTCTCTTCATTATAGTGAGGCAGAACAAAAAATTGAGTCAGAAAATGCTTTTGTTTGGTTTAAAAGCTTGTTTTCGGGTAATGTGGGCATTTTTTGCACGAATTTGAAGCTAAAATACTCACTATTTCAATTAAATCACACGTTTTCGCTTCATAATCGTGATGCAGCACAATAAGTTGAGTCAGACAATGCTTTTGTTTGGTATAAAAAGCTTGTTTTGACGTAATTTGAGCATTTTTTGTGTGAATTTGAAGCGAGAATACTTGCTATTTCAATGAAATCAAACGTTTTCTCTTCAGAATAGTGATGCAGTACATAAAGTTGAGTCAGACAATGCTTTTGTTTGGTTGAAAAAGGTTGTTTTATAGTAATATGAGCATTTCATTGAGCGAATTTGATGTTAGAATACTCACTATTTCAATGAAATCACATGTTTTCGCTTCACAATCCTGAGGCAGAACAAAAGTTTGAGTCAGACAATGCTTTTGTTTTGTTTAAAAAGCTTGTTTTAGGGTAATTTGAGCATTTTTTTGAACGAATTCAAAGCTCGAATTCTCACTATTTCAATTAAATCACACGTTTTCGCTTCAGAATAGTGATGCAGAACAAAAATTTGAGTCAGACAATGCTTGTGTCGGTTTAAAAACTTGTTTTCGGGTAATTTGAGCATTTCTTTGAGCGAATTTGATGTTAGAATACTCACTATTTGAATGAAATCACACGTTTTCGCTTAGCAATCGTGATGCAGGACAAAAAGTTGAGTCAGACAATGCTTTTGTTTGGTTGAAAAAGCTTGTTTTGACGTAATTTGAGCATTTTTGTGCGAATTTGAAGCAAGAATATTTACTATTTCAATGAAATCACACGTTTTCGCTTCAGAATGGTGATGCAGAACAAAAATTTGAGTCAGACAATGCTTTTGTTTGGTTTAAAAACTTGTTTTCGGGTAATTTGAGCATTTCTTTGAGCGAATTTGACGTTAGAATACTCACTATTTGAATGAAATCACACGTTTTCGCTTCAGAATAGTGATGTAGAACACAAAGTTGTGTCAGACAATGCTTTTGTTTGGTTGAAAAAGCTTGTTTTGACGTAATTTGAGCATTTTTTGTGCGAATTTGAAGCAAGAATATTTACTATTTCAATCAAATCACACGTTTTCGCTTCAGAATGGTGATGCAGAACTCAAAGTTGAGTCAGACAATGCTTTTGTTTGGTTTAAAAAGCTTGTTTTAGGGTAATTTGAGCATTTTATGCAGGAATTTGAAGCTGGAATACTCACTATTTCAATGAAATCACAGGTTTTCGCTTCAGAATAGTGATGTAGAACACAAAGTTGTGTCAGATAATGCTTTTGTTTGGTTGAAAAAGCTTGTTTTGATGTAATTTGAGCATTTTTTGTGCGAATTTGAAACAAGAATACTTATTATTTCAATGAAATCACACGTTTTCGCTTCAGAATAGTGATGCAGAACAAAAAGTTGAGTCAGATAATGCTTTTGTTTGGTTGAAAAAGCTTGTTTTAGGGAAATGTGAGCATTTATTTGCGCAAATTTGAAGCTGGAATACTCACTATTTCAATGACATCACACGTTTTCGCTTCAGAATAGTGATGCAGAACAAAAAGTTGAGTCAGACAATGCTTTTGTTTGGTTTAAAAAGCTTGCTTTCAGGTAATTTGAGCATTTTTTGCGCGAATTTGAAGCTAAAATACTTAGTATTTCAAAGAAATCACACGTTTTCACTTCATAATAGTGATGCAGAACTCCAAGTTGAGTCAGTCAATGCTTTTGTTTGGTTTAAAAAGCTTGTTTTCAGGTAATTTGAGCATTTTTTGCGCGACTTTGAAGCTAAAATACTCACTATATCAATTAAATCACAGGTTTTCGCTTCATAATAGTGAGGCAGAACAAAAAATTGAGTCAGAAAATGCTTTTGTTTGGTTTAAAAAGCTTGTTTTTGGGTAACTTGAACATTTTTTTGCGGGAATTTAATGCTACAATACTCACTATTTCAATGAAATCACACGTTTTCGCTTCACAATAGTGATGCAGGACAAAATGTTGAGTCAGACAATGCTTTTGTTTGGTTGAAAAAGCTTGTTTTGACGTAATTTGAGCATTTTTTTTGCGAATATGAAGCAAGAATATTTACTATTTCAATGAAATCACACGTTTTCGCTTCACAATCGTGATGCAGAACTCAAAATTGAGTCAGACAATGCTTTTGTTTGGTTTAAAAAGCTTGTTTTAGGGTAATTTGAGCATTTTATGCAGGAATTTGAAGCTGGAATACTCACTATCTCAATGAAATCACACGTTTTCGCTTCAGAATAGTGATGCAGAACAAAAAGTTGAGTCAGACAATGCTTTTGTTTGGTTTAAAAAGCTTGCTTTCAGGTAATTTGAGCATTTTTTGCGCGAATTTGAAGTTAAAATACTCACTATATCAATTAAATCACAGGTTTTCGCTTCATAATAGTGAGGCAGAACAAAAAATTGAGTCAGAAAATGCTTTTGTTTGGTTTAAAAAGCTTGTTTTAGGGTAACTTGAACATTTTTTTGCGGGAATTTAATGCTACAATACTCACTATTTCAATGAAATCACACGTTTTCGCTTCACAATAGTGATGCAGAACAAAAAATTGAGTCAGAAAATGCTTTTGTTTGGTTTAAAAAGCTTGTTTTAGGGTAACTTGAACATTTTTTTGCGGGAATTTAATGCTACAATACTCACTATTTCAATGAAATCACACGTTTTCGCTTCACAATAGTGATGCAGAACTCAAAGTTGAGTCAGACAATGCTTTTGTTTGGTTTAAAAAGCTTGTTTTAGGGTAATTTGAGCATTGTATGCAGGAATTTGAAGCTGGAATACTCACTATGTCAATGAAATCACACGTTTTCGCTTCAGAATAGTGATGTAGAACACAAAGTTGTGTCAGACAATGCTTTTGTTTGGTTGAAAAAGCTTGTTTTGATGTAATTTGAGCATTTTTTGTGCGAATTTGAAACAAGAATACTTATTATTTCAATGAAATCACACGTTTTCGCTTCAGAATAGTGATGCAGAACAAAAAGTTGAGTCAGATAATGCTTTTGTTTGGTTGAAAAAGCTTGTTTTAGGGAAATGTGAGCATTTATTTGCGCAAATTTGAAGCTGGAATACTCACTATTTCAATGACATCACACGTTTTCGCTTCAGAATAGTGATGCAGAACAAAAAGTTGAGTCAGACAATGCTTTTGTTTGGTTTAAAAAGCTTGCTTTCAGGTAATTTGAGCATTTTTTGCGCGAATTTGAAGCTAAAATACTTAGTATTTCAAAGAAATCACACGTTTTCGCTTCATAATAGTGATGCAGAACTCCAAGTTGAGTCAGTCAATGCTTTTGTTTGGTTTAAAAGGCTTGTTTTCAGGTAATTTGAGCATTTTTTTGCGCGACTTTGAAGCTAAAATACTCACTATATCAATTAAATCACAGGTTTTCGCTTCATAATAGTGAGGCATAACAAAAAATTGAGTCAGAAAATGCTTTTGTTTGGTTTAAAAAGCTTGTTTTTGGGTAACTTGAACATTTTTTTGCGGGAATTTAATGCTACAATACTCACTATTTCAATGAAATCACACGTTTTCGCTTCACAATAGTGATGCAGGACAAAATGTTGAGTCAGACAATGCTTTTGTTTGGTTGAAAAAGCTTGTTTTGACGTAATTTGAGCATTTTTTGTGCGAATTTGAAGCAAGAATATTTACTATTTCAATGAAATCACACGTTTTCGCTTCAGAATGGTGATGCAGAACTCAAAGTTGAGTCAGACAATGCTTTTGTTTGGTTTAAAAAGCTTGTTTTCGGGTAACTTGAACATTTTTTTGCGGGAATTTAATGCTACAATACTCACTATTTCAATGAAATCACACGTTTTCTCTTCACAATAGTGATGCAGGACAAAAAGTTGAGTCAGACAATGCTTTTGTTTGGTTGAAAAAGCTTGTTTTGACGTAATTTGAGCATTTTTTGTGCGAATTTGAAGCAAGAATATTTACTATTTCAATGAAATCACACGTTTTCGCTTCAGAATGGTGATGCAGAACTCAAAGTTGAGTCAGACAATGCTTTTGTTTGGTTTAAAAAGCTTGTTTTAGGCTAATTTGAGCATTTTATGCAGGAATTTGAAGCTGGAATACTCACTATTTCAATGAAATCACACGTTTTCGCTTCAAAATAGTGATGTAGAACACAAAGTTGTGTCAGACAATGCTTTTGTTTGGTTGAAAAAGCTTGTTTTGATGTAATTTGAGCATTTTTTGTGCGAATTTGAAACAAGAATACTTATTATTTCAATGAAATCACACGTTTTCGCTTCAGAATAGTGATGCAGAACAAAAAGTTGAGTCAGATAATGCTTTTGTTTGGTTGAAAAAGCTTGTTTTAGGGAAATGTGAGCATTTATTTGCGCAAATTTGAAGCTAAAATACTCCCTATTCCAATGAAATCACACGGTTTCACTTAATAATAATGATGCAGAACAAAAAGATGAGGCAGCTAATGCTTTTGTTTTGGTTTAAAAAGCTTGTTTAAGGGTAATTTGAGCATTTCTTTGAGCGAATTTGAAGCTGGAATACTCACTATTTCAATGACATCACACGTTTTCGCTTCAGAATAGTGATGCAGAATAAAAAGTTGAGACAGACAATGCTTTTGTTTGGTTTAAAAAGCTTGCTTTCAGGTAATTTGAGCATTTTTTGCGCGAATTTGAAGCTAAAATACTCACTATATCAATTAAATCACAGGTTTTCGCTTCATAATAGTGAGGCAGAACAAAAAATTGAGTCAGAAAATGCTTTTGTTTGGTTTAAAAAGCTTGTTTTAGGGTAACTTGAACATTTTTTTGCGGGAATTTAATGCTACAATACTCACTATTTCAATGAAATCACACGTTTTCGCTTCACAATAGTGATGCAGAACAAAAAGTTGAGTCAGACAATGCTTTTGTTTAGTATAAAAAGCTGGTTTTGACGTAATTTGAGCATTTTTTGTGTGAATTTGAAGCTAGAATACTTACTATTTCAATGAAATCAAACGTTTTCTCTTCAGAATGGTGATGCAGTAAAAAAGTTGAGTCAGACAATGCTTTTGTTTGGTTGAAAAATGTTGTTTTATAGTAATTTGAGCATTTCATTGAGCGAATTTGATGTTAGAATACTCACTATTTCAATGAAATCACACGTTTTCGCTTCACAATCCTGAGGCAGAACAAAAAGTTGAGTCAGACAATGCTTTTGTTTTGTTTAAAAAGCTTGTTTTCGGGTAATTTGAGCATTTCTTTGAGCGAATTTGACGTTAGAATACTCACTATTTCAATGAAATCACACGTTTTCGCTTCAGAATAGTGATGCAGAAGAAAAAGTTGAGTCAGACACTGCTTTTGTTTGGTTTAAAAGCTTGCTTTCAGGTAAATTGAGCATTTTTTGCGCGAATTTGAAGCTAAAATGCTCACTATATCAATTAAATCACAGGTTTTCTCTTCATTATAGTGAGGCAGAACAAAAAATTGAGTCAGAAAATGCTTTTGTTTGGTTTAAAAGCTTGTTTTCGGGTAATGTGGGCATTTTTTGCACGAATTTGAAGCTAAAATACTCACTATTTCAATTAAATCACACGTTTTCGCTTCATAATCGTGATGCAGCACAATAAGTTGAGTCAGACAATGCTTTTGTTTGGTATAAAAGCTTGTTTTGACGTAATTTGAGCATTTTTTGTGTGAATTTGAAGCGAGAATACTTGCTATTTCAATGAAATCAAACGTTTTCTCTTCAGAATAGTGATGCAGTACATAAAGTTGAGTCAGACAATGCTTTTGTTTGGTTGAAAAAGGTTGTTTTATAGTAATATGAGCATTTCATTGAGCGAATTTGATGTTAGAATACTCACTATTTCAATGAAATCACATGTTTTCGCTTCACAATCCTGAGGCAGAACAAAAAGTTGAGTCAGACAATGCTTTTGTTTTGTTTAAAAAGCTTGTTTTAGGGTAATTTGAGCATTTTTTTGAACGAATTCAAAGCTCGAATTCTCACTATTTCAATTAAATCACACGTTTTCGCTTCAGAATAGTGATGCAGAACAAAAATTTGAGTCAGACAATGCTTGTGTCGGTTTAAAAACTTGTTTTCGGGTAATTTGAGCATTTCTTTGAGCGAATTTGATGTTAGAATACTCACTATTTGAATGAAATCACACGTTTTCGCTTAGCAATCGTGATGCAGGACAAAAAGTTGAGTCAGACAATGCTTTTGTTTGGTTGAAAAAGCTTGTTTTGACGTAATTTGAGCATTTTTTGTGCGAATTTGAAGCAAGAATATTTACTATTTCAATGAAATCACACGTTTTCGCTTCAGAATGGTGATGCAGAACAAAAATTTGAGTCAGACAATGCTTTTGTTTGGTTTAAAAACTTGTTTTCGGGTAATTTGAGCATTTCTTTGAGCGAATTTGACGTTAGAATACTCACTATTTGAATGAAATCACACGTTTTCGCTTCAGAATAGTGATGTAGAACACAAAGTTGTGTCAGACAATGCTTTTGTTTGGTTGAAAAAGCTTGTTTTGACGTAATTTGAGCATTTTTTGTGCGAATTTGAAGCAAGAATATTTACTATTTCAATCAAATCACACGTTTTCGCTTCAGAATGGTGATGCAGAACTCAAAGTTGAGTCAGACAATGCTTTTGTTTGGTTTAAAAAGCTTGTTTTAGGGTAATTTGAGCATTTTATGCAGGAATTTGAAGCTGGAATACTCACTATTTCAATGAAATCACAGGTTTTCGCTTCAGAATAGTGATGTAGAACACAAAGTTGTGTCAGATAATGCTTTTGTTTGGTTGAAAAAGCTTGTTTTGATGTAATTTGAGCATTTTTTGTGCGAATTTGAAACAAGAATACTTATTATTTCAATGAAATCACACGTTTTCGCTTCAGAATAGTGATGCAGAACAAAAAGTTGAGTCAGATAATGCTTTTGTTTGGTTGAAAAAGCTTGTTTTAGGGAAATGTGAGCATTTATTTGCGCAAATTTGAAGCTGGAATACTCACTATTTCAATGACATCACACGTTTTCGCTTCAGAATAGTGATGCAGAACAAAAAGTTGAGTCAGACAATGCTTTTGTTTGGTTTAAAAAGCTTGCTTTCAGGTAATTTGAGCATTTTTTGCGCGAATTTGAAGCTAAAATACTTAGTATTTCAAAGAAATCACACGTTTTCACTTCATAATAGTGATGCAGAACTCCAAGTTGAGTCAGTCAATGCTTTTGTTTGGTTTAAAAAGCTTGTTTTCAGGTAATTTGAGCATTTTTTGCGCGACTTTGAAGCTAAAATACTCACTATATCAATTAAATCACAGGTTTTCGCTTCATAATAGTGAGGCAGAACAAAAAATTGAGTCAGAAAATGCTTTTGTTTGGTTTAAAAAGCTTGTTTTTGGGTAACTTGAACATTTTTTTGCCGGAATTTAATGCTACAATACTCACTATTTCAATGAAATCACACGTTTTCGCTTCACAATAGTGATGCAGGACAAAATGTTGAGTCAGACAATGCTTTTGTTTGGTTGAAAAAGCTTGTTTTGACGTAATTTGAGCATTTTTTTTGCGAATATGAAGCAAGAATATTTACTATTTCAATGAAATCACACGTTTTCGCTTCACAATCGTGATGCAGAACTCAAAATTGAGTCAGACAATGCTTTTGTTTGGTTTAAAAAGCTTGTTTTAGGGTAATTTGAGCATTTTATGCAGGAATTTGAAGCTGGAATACTCACTATCTCAATGAAATCACACGTTTTCGCTTCAGAATAGTGATGCAGAACAAAAAGTTGAGTCAGACAATGCTTTTGTTTGGTTTAAAAAGCTTGCTTTCAGGTAATTTGAGCATTTTTTGCGCGAATTTGAAGTTAAAATACTCACTATATCAATTAAATCACAGGTTTTCGCTTCATAATAGTGAGGCAGAACAAAAAATTGAGTCAGAAAATGCTTTTGTTTGGTTTAAAAGCTTGTTTTAGGGTAACTTGAACATTTTTTTGCGGGAATTTAATGCTACAATACTCACTATTTCAATGAAATCACACGTTTTCGCTTCACAATAGTGATGCAGAACAAAAAATTGAGTCAGAAAATGCTTTTGTTTGGTTTAAAAAGCTTGTTTTAGGGTAACTTGAACATTTTTTTGCGGGAATTTAATGCTACAATACTCACTATTTCAATGAAATCACACGTTTTCGCTTCACAATAGTGATGCAGAACAAAAAGTTGAGTCAGACAATGCTTTTGTTTGGTATAAAAAGCTGGTTTTGACGTAATTTGAGCATTTTTTGTGTGAATTTGAAGCTAGAATACTTACTATTTCAATGAAATCAAACGTTTTCTCTTCAGAATGGTGATGCAGTACAAAAAGTTGAGTCAGACAATGCTTTTGTTTGGTTGAAAAATGTTGTTTTATAGTAATTTGAGCATTTCATTGAGCGAATTTGATGTTAGAATACTCACTATTTCAATGAAATCACACGTTTTCGCTTCACAATCCTGAGGCAGAACAAAAAGTTGAGTCAGACAATGCTTTTGTTTTGTTTAAAAAGCTTGTTTTCGGGTAATTTGAGCATTTCTTTGAGCGAATTTGACGTTAGAATACTCACTATTTCAAAGAAATCACACGTTTTCGCTTCAGAATAGTGATGCAGAAGAAAAAGTTGAGTCAGACACTGCTTTTGTTTGGTTTAAAAAGCTTGCTTTCAGGTCAATTGAGCATTTTTTGCGCGAATTTGAAGCTAAAATGCTCACTATGTCAATTAAATCACAGGTTTTCTCTTCATTATAGTGAGGCAGAACAAAAAATTGAGTCAGAAAATGCTTTTGTTTGGTTTAAAAGCTTGTTTTCGGGTAATGTGGGCATTTTTTGCACGAATTTGAAGCTAAAATACTCACTATTTCAATTAAATCACACGTTTTCGCTTCAGAATAGTGATGCAGAACAAAAATTTGAGTCAGACAATGCTTGTGTCGGTTTAAAAACTTGTTTTCGGGTAATTTGAGCATTTCTTTGAGCGAATTTGATGTTAGAATACTCACTATTTGAATGAAATCACACGTTTTCGCTTAGCAATCGTGATGCAGGACAAAAAGTTGAGTCAGACAATGCTTTTGTTTGGTTGAAAAAGCTTGTTTTGACGTAATTTGAGCATTTTTGTGCGAATTTGAAGCAAGAATATTTACTATTTCAATGAAATCACACGTTTTCGCTTCAGAATGGTGATGCAGAACTCAAAGTTGAGTCAGACAATGCTTTTGTTTGGTTTAAAAAGCTTGTTTTAGGGTAATTTGAGCATTGTATGCAGGAATTTGAAGCTGGAATACTCACTATGTCAATGAAATCACACGTTTTCGCTTCAGAATAGTGATGTAGAACACAAAGTTGTGTCAGACAATGCTTTTGTTTGGTTGAAAAAGCTTGTTTTGATGTAATTTGAGCATTTTTTGTGCGAATTTGAAACAAGAATACTTATTATTTCAATGAAATCACACGTTTTCGCTTCAGAATAGTGATGCAGAACAAAAAGTTGAGTCAGATAATGCTTTTGTTTGGTTGAAAAAGCTTGTTTTAGGGAAATGTGAGCATTTATTTGCGCAAATTTGAAGCTGGAATACTCACTATTTCAATGACATCACACGTTTTCGCTTCAGAATAGTGATGCAGAACAAAAAGTTGAGTCAGACAATGCTTTTGTTTGGTTTAAAAAGCTTGCTTTCAGGTAATTTGAGCATTTTTTGCGCGAATTTGAAGCTAAAATACTTAGTATTTCAAAGAAATCACACGTTTTCGCTTCATAATAGTGATGCAGAACTCCAAGTTGAGTCAGTCAATGCTTTTGTTTGGTTTAAAAGCTTGTTTTCAGGTAATTTGAGCATTTTTTTGCGCGACTTTGAAGCTAAAATACTCACTATATCAATTAAATCACAGGTTTTCGCTTCATAATAGTGAGGCATAACAAAAAATTGAGTCAGAAAATGCTTTTGTTTGGTTTAAAAAGCTTGTTTTTGGGTAACTTGAACATTTTTTGCGGGAATTTAATGCTACAATACTCACTATTTCAATGAAATCACACGTTTTCGCTTCACAATAGTGATGCAGGACAAAATGTTGAGTCAGACAATGCTTTTGTTTGGTTGAAAAAGCTTGTTTTGACGTAATTTGAGCATTTTTTGTGCGAATTTGAAGCAAGAATATTTACTATTTCAATGAAATCACACGTTTTCGCTTCAGAATGGTGATGCAGAACTCAAAGTTGAGTCAGACAATGCTTTTGTTTGGTTTAAAAAGCTTGTTTTCGGGTAACTTGAACATTTTTTTGCAGGAATTTAATGCTACAATACTCACTATTTCAATGAAATCACACGTTTTCTCTTCACAATAGTGATGCAGGACAAAAAGTTGAGTCAGACAATGCTTTTGTTTGGTTTAAAAAGCTTGTTTTAGGCTAATTTGAGCATTTTATGCAGGAATTTGAAGCTGGAATACTCACTATTTCAATGAAATCACACGTTTTCGCTTCAGAATAGTGATGTAGAACACAAAGTTGTGTCAGACAATGCTTTTGTTTGGTTGAAAAAGCTTGTTTTGATGTAATTTGAGCATTTTTTGTGCGAATTTGAAACAAGAATACTTATTATTTCAATGAAATCACACGTTTTCGCTTCAGAATAGTGATGCAGAACAAAAAGTTGAGTCAGATAATGCTTTTGTTTGGTTGAAAAAGCTTGTTTTAGGGAAATGTGAGCATTTATTTGCGCAAATTTGAAGCTAAAATACTCCCTATTCCAATGAAATCACACGGTTTCACTTAATAATAATGATGCAGAACAAAAAGATGAGGCAGCTAATGCTTTTGTTTTGGTTTAAAAAGCTTGTTTAAGGGTAATTTGAGCATTTTTTGCGCGAATTTGACGTTAGAATACTCACTTTTTCAATGAAATCACACGTTTTCGCTTCAGAATAGTGATGCAGAACAAAAAGTTGAGTCAGTCAATGCTTTTGTTTGGTTTAAAAAGCTTGTTTTCAGGTAATTTGAGCATTTTTTTGCGCGAATTTGAAGCTAAAATACTCAACATATCAATTAAATCACAGGTTTTCGCTTCATAATAGTGAGGCAGAACAAAAAATTGAGTCAGAAAATGCTTTTGTTTGGTTTAAAAAGCTTGTTTTAGGGTAACTTGAACATTTTTTTGCGGGAATTTAATGCTACAATACTCACTATTTCAATGAAATCACACGTTTTCGCTTCACAATAGTGATGCAGAACAAAAAGTTGAGTCAGACAATGCTTTTGTTTGGTATAAAAAGCTGGTTTTGACGTAATTTGAGCATTTTTTGTGTGAATTTGAAGCTAGAATACTTACTATTTCAATGAAATCAAACGTTTTCTCTTCAGAATGGTGATGCAGTACAAAAAGTTGAGTCAGACAATGCTTTTGTTTGGTTGAAAAATGTTGTTTTATAGTAATTTGAGCATTTCATTGAGCGAATTTGATGTTAGAATACTCACTATTTCAATGAAATCACACGTTTTCGCTTCACAATCCTGAGGCAGAACAAAAAGTTGAGTCAGACAATGCTTTTGTTTTGTTTAAAAGCTTGTTTTCGGGTAATTTGAGCATTTCTTTGAGCGAATTTGACGTTAGAATACTCACTATTTCAAAGAAATCACACGTTTTCGCTTCAGAATAGTGATGCAGAAGAAAAAGTTGAGTCAGACACTGCTTTTGTTTGGTTTAAAAAGCTTGCTTTCAGGTCAATTGAGCATTTTTTGCGCGAATTTGAAGCTAAAATGCTCACTATGTCAATTAAATCACAGGTTTTCTCTTCATTATAGTGAGGCAGAACAAAAAATTGAGTCAGAAAATGCTTTTGTTTGGTTTAAAAGCTTGTTTTCGGGTAATGTGGGCATTTTTTGCACGAATTTGAAGCTAAAATACTCACTATTTCAATTAAATCACACGTTTTCGCTTCAGAATAGTGATGCAGAACAAAAATTTGAGTCAGACAATGCTTGTGTCGGTTTAAAAACTTGTTTTCGGGTAATTTGAGCATTTCTTTGAGCGAATTTGATGTTAGAATACTCACTATTTGAATGAAATCACACGTTTTCGCTTAGCAATCGTGATGCAGGACAAAAAGTTGAGTCAGACAATGCTTTTGTTTGGTTGAAAAAGCTTGTTTTGACGTAATTTGAGCATTTTTTGTGCGAATTTGAAGCAAGAATATTTACTATTTCAATGAAATCACACGTTTTCGCTTCAGAATGGTGATGCAGAACTCAAAGTTGAGTCAGACAATGCTTTTGTTTGGTTTAAAAAGCTTGTTTTAGGGTAATTTGAGCATTGTATGCAGGAATTTGAAGCTGGAATACTCACTATGTCAATGAAATCACACGTTTTCGCTTCAGAATAGTGATGTAGAACACAAAGTTGTGTCAGACAATGCTTTTGTTTGGTTGAAAAAGCTTGTTTTGATGTAATTTGAGCATTTTTTGTGCGAATTTGAAACAAGAATACTTATTATTTCAATGAAATCACACGTTTTCGCTTCAGAATAGTGATGCAGAACAAAAAGTTGAGTCAGATAATGCTTTTGTTTGGTTGAAAAAGCTTGTTTTAGGGAAATGTGAGCATTTATTTGCGCAAATTTGAAGCTGGAATACTCACTATTTCAATGACATCACACGTTTTCGCTTCAGAATAGTGATGCAGAACAAAAAGTTGAGTCAGACAATGCTTTTGTTTGGTTTAAAAAGCTTGCTTTCAGGTAATTTGAGCATTTTTTGCGCGAATTTGAAGCTAAAATACTTAGTATTTCAAAGAAATCACACGTTTTCGCTTCATAATAGTGATGCAGAACTCCAAGTTGAGTCAGTCAATGCTTTTGTTTGGTTTAAAAAGCTTGTTTTCAGGTAATTTGAGCATTTTTTTGCGCGACTTTGAAGCTAAAATACTCACTATATCAATTAAATCACAGGTTTTCGCTTCATAATAGTGAGGCATAACAAAAAATTGAGTCAGAAAATGCTTTTGTTTGGTTTAAAAAGCTTGTTTTTGGGTAACTTGAACATTTTTTTGCGGGAATTTAATGCTACAATACTCACTATTTCAATGAAATCACACGTTTTCGCTTCACAATAGTGATGCAGGACAAAATGTTGAGTCAGACAATGCTTTTGTTTGGTTGAAAAAGCTTGTTTTGACGTAATTTGAGCATTTTTTGTGCGAATTTGAAGCAAGAATATTTACTATTTCAATGAAATCACACGTTTTCGCTTCAGAATGGTGATGCAGAACTCAAAGTTGAGTCAGACAATGCTTTTGTTTGGTTTAAAAAGCTTGTTTTCGGGTAACTTGAACATTTTTTTGCAGGAATTTAATGCTACAATACTCACTATTTCAATGAAATCACACGTTTTCTCTTCACAATAGTGATGCAGGACAAAAAGTTGAGTCAGACAATGCTTTTGTTTGGTTTAAAAAGCTTGTTTTAGGCTAATTTGAGCATTTTATGCAGGAATTTGAAGCTGGAATACTCACTATTTCAATGAAATCACACGTTTTCGCTTCAGAATAGTGATGTAGAACACAAAGTTGTGTCAGACAATGCTTTTGTTTGGTTGAAAAAGCTTGTTTTGATGTAATTTGAGCATTTTTTGTGCGAATTTGAAACAAGAATACTTATTATTTCAATGAAATCACACGTTTTCGCTTCAGAATAGTGATGCAGAACAAAAAGTTGAGTCAGATAATGCTTTTGTTTGGTTGAAAAAGCTTGTTTTAGGGAAATGTGAGCATTTATTTGCGCAAATTTGAAGCTAAAATACTCCCTATTCCAATGAAATCACACGGTTTCACTTAATAATAATGATGCAGAACAAAAAGATGAGGCAGCTAATGCTTTTGTTTTGGTTTAAAAAGCTTGTTTAAGGGTAATTTGAGCATTTCTTTGAGCGAATTTGAAGCTGGAATACTCACTATTTCAATGACATCACACGTTTTCGCTTCAGAATCGTGATGCAGAACAAAAGGTTGAATCATACAATTGTTTTGTTTGGTTGAAAAACTTGTTTTCGGGTAATTTGAGCATTTTTTGCGCGAATTTGAAGCTAAAATACTCACTATATCAATTAAATCACAGGTTTTCGCTTCATAATAGTGAGGCAGAACAAAAAATTGAGTCAGAAAATGCTTTTGTTTGGTTTAAAAAGCTTGTTTTAGGGTAACTTGAACATTTTTTTGCGGGAATTTAATGCTACAATACTCACTATTTCAATGAAATCACACGTTTTCGCTTCACAATAGTGATGCAGAACAAAAAGTTGAGTCAGACAATGCTTTTGTTTAGTATAAAAAGCTGGTTTTGACGTAATTTGAGCATTTTTTGTGTGAATTTGAAGCTAGAATACTTACTATTTCAATGAAATCAAACGTTTTCTCTTCAGAATGGTGATGCAGTACAAAAAGTTGAGTCAGACAATGCTTTTGTTTGGTTGAAAAATGTTGTTTTATAGTAATTTGAGCATTTCTTTGAGCGATTTTGATGTTAGAATACTCACTATTTCAATGAAATCACACGTTTTCGCTTCACAATCCTGAGGCAGAACAAAAAGTTGAGTCAGACAATGCTTTTGTTTTGTTTAAAAAGCTTGTTTTCGGGTAATTTGAGCATTTCTTTGAGCGAATTTGACGTTAGAATACTCACTATTTCAATGAAATCACACGTTTTCGCTTCAGAATAGTGATGCAGAAGAAAAAGTTGAGTCAGACACTGCTTTTGTTTGGTTTAAAAAGCTTGCTTTCAGGTAAATTGAGCATTTTTTGCGCGAATTTGAAGCTAAAATGCTCACTATATCAATTAAATCACAGGTTTTCTCTTCATTATAGTGAGGCAGAACAAAAAATTGAGTCAGAAAATGCTTTTGTTTGGTTTAAAAGCTTGTTTTCGGGTAATGTGGGCATTTTTTGCACGAATTTGAAGCTAAAATACTCACTATTTCAATTAAATCACACGTTTTCGCTTCATAATCGTGATGCAGCACAATAAGTTGAGTCAGACAATGCTTTTGTTTGGTATAAAAAGCTTGTTTTGACGTAATTTGAGCATTTTTTGTGTGAATTTGAAGCGAGAATACTTGCTATTTCAATGAAATCAAACGTTTTCTCTTCAGAATAGTGTTGCAGTACATAAAGTTGAGTCAGACAATGCTTTTGTTTGGTTGAAAAAGGTTGTTTTATAGTAATATGAGCATTTCATTGAGCGAATTTGATGTTAGAATACTCACTATTTCAATGAAATCACATGTTTTCGCTTCACAATCCTGAGGCAGAACAAAAAGTTGAGTCAGACAATGCTTTTGTTTTGTTTAAAAAGCTTGTTTTAGGGTAATTTGAGCATTTTTTTGAACGAATTCAAAGCTCGAATTCTCACTATTTCAATTAAATCACACGTTTTCGCTTCAGAATAGTGATGCAGAACAAAAATTTGAGTCAGACAATGCTTGTGTCGGTTTAAAAACTTGTTTTCGGGTAATTTGAGCATTTCTTTGAGCGAATTTGATGTTAGAATACTCACTATTTGAATGAAATCACACGTTTTCGCTTAGCAATCGTGATGCAGGACAAAAAGTTGAGTCAGACAATGCTTTTGTTTGGTTGAAAAAGCTTGTTTTGACGTAATTTGAGCATTTTTTGTGCGAATTTGAAGCAAGAATATTTACTATTTCAATGAAGTCACACGTTTTCGCTTCAGAATGGTGATGCAGAACAAAAATTTGAGTCAGACAATGCTTTTGTTTGGTTTAAAAACTTGTTTTCGGGTAATTTGAGCATTTCTTTGAGCGAATTTGACGTTAGAATACTCACTATTTGAATGAAATCACACGTTTTCGCTTCAGAATAGTGATGTAGAACACAAAGTTGTGTCAGACAATGCTTTTGTTTGGTTGAAAAAGCTTGTTTTGACGTAATTTGAGCATTTTTTGTGCGAATTTGAAGCAAGAATATTTACTATTTCAATCAAATCACACGTTTTCGCTTCAGAATGGTGATGCAGAACTCAAAGTTGAGTCAGACAATGCTTTTGTTTGGTTTAAAAAGCTTGTTTTAGGGTAATTTGAGCATTTTATGCAGGAATTTGAAGCTGGAATACTCACTATTTCAATGAAATCACAGGTTTTCGCTTCAGAATAGTGATGTAGAACACAAAGTTGTGTCAGATAATGCTTTTGTTTGGTTGAAAAAGCTTGTTTTGATGTAATTTGAGCATTTTTTGTGCGAATTTGAAACAAGAATACTTATTATTTCAATGAAATCACACGTTTTCGCTTCAGAATAGTGATGCAGAACAAAAAGTTGAGTCAGATAATGCTTTTGTTTGGTTGAAAAAGCTTGTTTTAGGGAAATGTGAGCATTTATTTGCGCAAATTTGAAGCTGGAATACTCACTATTTCAATGACATCACACGTTTTCGCTTCAGAATAGTGATGCAGAACAAAAAGTTGAGTCAGACAATGCTTTTGTTTGGTTTAAAAAGCTTGCTTTCAGGTAATTTGAGCATTTTTTGCGCGAATTTGAAGCTAAAATACTTAGTATTTCAAAGAAATCACACGTTTTCACTTCATAATAGTGATGCAGAACTCCAAGTTGAGTCAGTCAATGCTTTTGTTTGGTTAAAAAGCTTGTTTTCAGGTAATTTGAGCATTTTTTTGCGCGACTTTGAAGCTAAAATACTCACTATATCAATTAAATCACAGGTTTTCGCTTCATAATAGTGAGGCAGAACAAAAAATTGAGTCAGAAAATGCTTTTGTTTGGTTTAAAAAGCTTGTTTTTGGGTAACTTGAACATTTTTTGCGGGAATTTAATGCTACAATACTCACTATTTCAATGAAATCACACGTTTTCGCTTCACAATAGTGATGCAGGACAAAATGTTGAGTCAGACAATGCTTTTGTTTGGTTGAAAAAGCTTGTTTTGACGTAATTTGAGCATTTTTTGTGCGAATTTGAAGCAAGAATATTTACTATTTCAATGAAATCACACGTTTTCGCTTCAGAATGGTGATGCAGAACTCAAAATTGAGTCAGACAATGCTTTTGTTTGGTTTAAAAAGCTTGTTTTAGGGTAATTTGAGCATTTTATGCAGGAATTTGAAGCTGGAATACTCACTATCTCAATGAAATCACACGTTTTCGCTTCAGAATAGTGATGCAGAACAAAAAGTTGAGTCAGACAATGCTTTTGTTTGGTTTAAAAAGCTTGCTTTCAGGTAATTTGAGCATTTTTTGCGCGAATTTGAAGTTAAAATACTCACTATATCAATTAAATCACAGGTTTTCGCTTCATAATAGTGAGGCAGAACAAAAAATTGAGTCAGAAAATGCTTTTGTTTGGTTTAAAAAGCTTGTTTTAGGGTAACTTGAACATTTTTTTGCGGGAATTTAATGCTACAATACTCACTATTTCAATGAAATCACACGTTTTCGCTTCACAATAGTGATGCAGAACAAAAAATTGAGTCAGAAAATGCTTTTGTTTGGTTTAAAAAGCTTGTTTTAGGGTAACTTGAACATTTTTTTGCGGGAATTTAATGCTACAATACTCACTATTTCAATGAAATCACACGTTTTCGCTTCACAATAGTGATGCAGAACAAAAAGTTGAGTCAGACAATGCTTTTGTTTGGTATAAAAAGCTGGTTTTGACGTAATTTGAGCATTTTTTGTGTGAATTTGAAGCTAGAATACTTACTATTTCAATGAAATCAAACGTTTTCTCTTCAGAATGGTGATGCAGTACAAAAAGTTGAGTCAGACAATGCTTTTGTTTGGTTGAAAAATGTTGTTTTATAGTAATTTGAGCATTTCATTGAGCGAATTTGATGTTAGAATACTCACTATTTCAATGAAATCACACGTTTTCGCTTCACAATCCTGAGGCAGAACAAAAAGTTGAGTCAGACAATGCTTTTGTTTTGTTTAAAAAGCTTGTTTTCGGGTAATTTGAGCATTTCTTTGAGCGAATTTGACGTTAGAATACTCACTATTTCAAAGAAATCACACGTTTTCGCTTCAGAATAGTGATGCAGAAGAAAAAGTTGAGTCAGACACTGCTTTTGTTTGGTTTAAAAAGCTTGCTTTCAGGTAAATTGAGCATTTTTTGCGCGAATTTGAAGCTAAAATCCTCACTATGTCAATTAAATCACAGGTTTTCTCTTCATTATAGTGAGGCAGAACAAAAAATTGAGTCAGAAAATGCTTTTGTTTGGTTTAAAAGCTTGTTTTCGGGTAATGTGGGCATTTTTTGCACGAATTTGAAGCTAAAATACTCACTATTTCAATTAAATCACACGTTTTCGCTTCATAATCGTGATGCAGCACAATAAGTTGAGTCAGACAATGCTTTTGTTTGGTATAAAAAGCTTGTTTTGACGTAATTTGAGCATTTTTTGTGTGAATTTGAAGCGAGAATACTTGCTATTTCAATGAAATCAAACGTTTTCTCTTCAGAATAGTGATGCAGTACATAAAGTTGAGTCAGACAATGCTTTTGTTTGGTTGAAAAAGGTTGTTTTATAGTAATATGAGCATTTCATTGAGCGAATTTGATGTTAGAATACTCACTATTTCAATGAAATCACATGTTTTCGCTTCACAATCCTGAGGCAGAACAAAAAGTTGAGTCAGACAATGCTTTTGTTTTGTTTAAAAAGCTTGTTTTAGCGTAATTTGAGCATTTTTTTGAACGAATTCAAACCTCGAATTCTCACTATTTCAATTAAATCACACGTTTTCGCTTCAGAATAGTGATGCAGAACAAAAATTTGAGTCAGACAATGCTTGTGTCGGTTTAAAAACTTGTTTTCGGGTAATTTGAGCATTTCTTTGAGCGAATTTGATGTTAGAATACTCACTATTTGAATGAAATCACACGTTTTCGCTTAGCAATCGTGATGCAGGACAAAAAGTTGAGTCAGACAATGCTTTTGTTTGGTTGAAAAAGCTTGTTTTGACGTAATTTGAGCATTTTTTGTGCGAATTTGAAGCAAGAATATTTACTATTTCAATGAAATCACACGTTTTCGCTTCAGAATGGTGATGCAGAACAAAAATTTGAGTCAGACAATGCTTTTGTTTGGTTTAAAAACTTGTTTTCGCGTAATTTGAGCATTTCTTTGAGCGAATTTGACGTTAGAATACTCACTATTTGAATGAAATCACACGTTTTCGCTTCAGAATAGTGATGTAGAACACAAAGTTGTGTCAGACAATGCTTTTGTTTGGTTGAAAAAGCTTGTTTTGACGTAATTTGAGCATTTTTTGTGCGAATTTGAAGCAAGAATATTTACTATTTCAATCAAATCACACGTTTTCGCTTCAGAATGGTGATGCAGAACTCAAAGTTGAGTCAGACAATGCTTTTGTTTGGTTTAAAAAGCTTGTTTTAGGGTAATTTGAGCATTTTATGCAGGAATTTGAAGCTGGAATACTCACTATTTCAATGAAATCACAGGTTTTCGCTTCAGAATAGTGATGTAGAACACAAAGTTGTGTCAGATAATGCTTTTGTTTGGTTGAAAAAGCTTGTTTTGATGTAATTTGAGCATTTTTTGTGCGAATTTGAAACAAGAATACTTATTATTTCAATGAAATCACACGTTTTCGCTTCAGAATAGTGATGCAGAACAAAAAGTTGAGTCAGATAATGCTTTTGTTTGGTTGAAAAAGCTTGTTTTAGGGAAATGTGAGCATTTATTTGCGCAAATTTGAAGCTGGAATACTCACTATTTCAATGACATCACACGTTTTCGCTTCAGAATAGTGATGCAGAACAAAAAGTTGAGTCAGACAATGCTTTTGTTTGGTTTAAAAGCTTGCTTTCAGGTAATTTGAGCATTTTTTGCGCGAATTTGAAGCTAAAATACTTAGTATTTCAAAGAAATCACACGTTTTCACTTCATAATAGTGATGCAGAACTCCAAGTTGAGTCAGTCAATGCTTTTGTTTGGTTTAAAAAGCTTGTTTTCAGGTAATTTGAGCATTTTTTTGCGCGACTTTGAAGCTAAAATACTCACTATATCAATTAAATCACAGGTTTTCGCTTCATAATAGTGAGGCAGAACAAAAAATTGAGTCAGAAAATGCTTTTGTTTGGTTTAAAAAGCTTGTTTTTGGGTAACTTGAACATTTTTTTGCGGGAATTTAATGCTACAATACTCACTATTTCAATGAAATCACACGTTTTCGCTTCACAATAGTGATGCAGGACAAAATGTTGAGTCAGACAATGCTTTTGTTTGGTTGAAAAAGCTTGTTTTGACGTAATTTGAGCATTTTTTGTGCGAATTTGAAGCAAGAATATTTACTATTTCAATCAAATCACACGTTTTCGCTTCAGAATGGTGATGCAGAACTCAAAGTTGAGTCAGACAATGCTTTTGTTTGGTTTAAAAAGCTTGTTTTAGGGTAATTTGAGCATTGTATGCAGGAATTTGAAGCTGGAATACTCACTATGTCAATGAAATCACACGTTTTCGCTTCAGAATAGTGATGTAGAACACAAAGTTGTGTCAGACAATGCTTTTGTTTGGTTGAAAAAGCTTGTTTTGATGTAATTTGAGCATTTTTTGTGCGAATTTGATGTTAGAATACTCACTATTTGAATGAAATCACACGTTTTCGCTTAGCAATCGTGATGCAGGACAAAAAGTTGAGTCAGACAATGCTTTTGTTTGGTTGAAAAATGTTGTTTTATAGTAATTTGAGCATTTCTTTGAGCGATTTTGATGTTAGAATACTCACTATTTCAATGAAATCACACGTTTTCGCTTCACAATCCTGAGGCAGAACAAAAAGTTGAGTCAGACAATGCTTTTGTTTTGTTTAAAAAGCTTGTTTTCGGGTAATTTGAGCATTTCTTTGAGCGAATTTGACGTTAGAATACTCACTATTTCAATGAAATCACACGTTTTCGCTTCAGAATAGTGATGCAGAAGAAAAAGTTGAGTCAGACACTGCTTTTGTTTGGTTTAAAAAGCTTGCTTTCAGGTAAATTGAGCATTTTTTGCGCGAATTTGAAGCTAAAATGCTCACTTTATCAATTAAATCACAGGTTTTCTCTTCATTATAGTGAGGCAGAACAAAAAATTGAGTCAGAAAATGCTTTTGTTTGGTTTAAAAGCTTGTTTTCGGGTAATGTGGGCATTTTTTGCACGAATTTGAAGCTAAAATACTCACTATTTCAATTAAATCACACGTTTTCGCTTCATAATCGTGATGCAGCACAATAAGTTGAGTCAGACAATGCTTTTGTTTGGTATAAAAAGCTTGTTTTGACGTAATTTGAGCATTTTTTGTGTGAATTTGAAGCGAGAATACTTGCTATTTCAATGAAATCAAACGTTTTCTCTTCAGAATAGTGATGCAGTACATAAAGTTGAGTCAGACAATGCTTTTGTTTGGTTGAAAAAGGTTGTTTTATAGTAATATGAGCATTTCATTGAGCGAATTTGATGTTAGAATACTCACTATTTCAATGAAATCACATGTTTTCGCTTCACAATCCTGAGGCAGAACAAAAAGTTGAGTCAGACAATGCTTTTGTTTTGTTTAAAAAGCTTGTTTTAGGGTAATTTGAGCATTTTTTTGAACGAATTCAAAGCTCGAATTCTCACTATTTCAATTAAATCACACGTTTTCGCTTCAGAATAGTGATGCAGAACAAAAATTTGAGTCAGACAATGCTTGTGTCGGTTTAAAAACTTGTTTTCGGGTAATTTGAGCATTTCTTTGAGCGAATTTGATGTTAGAATACTCACTATTTGAATGAAATCACACGTTTTCGCTTAGCAATCGTGATGCAGGACAAAAAGTTGAGTCAGACAATGCTTTTGTTTGGTTGAAAAAGCTTGTTTTGACGTAATTTGAGCATTTTTTGTGCGAATTTGAAGCAAGAATATTTACTATTTCAATGAAATCACACGTTTTCGCTTCAGAATGGTGATGCAGAACAAAAATTTGAGTCAGACAATGCTTTTGTTTGGTTTAAAAACTTGTTTTCGGGTAATTTGAGCATTTCTTTGAGCGAATTTGACGTTAGAATACTCACTATTTGAATGAAATCACACGTTTTCGCTTCAGAATAGTGATGTAGAACACAAAGTTGTGTCAGACAATGCTTTTGTTTGGTTGAAAAAGCTTGTTTTGACGTAATTTGAGCATTTTTTGTGCGAATTTGAAGCAAGAATATTTACTATTTCAATCAAATCACACGTTTTCGCTTCAGAATGGTGATGCAGAACTCAAAGTTGAGTCAGACAATGCTTTTGTTTGGTTTAAAAAGCTTGTTTTAGGGTAATTTGAGCATTTTATGCAGGAATTTGAAGCTGGAATACTCACTATTTCAATGAAATCACAGGTTTTCGCTTCAGAATAGTGATGTAGAACACAAAGTTGTGTCAGATAATGCTTTTGTTTGGTTGAAAAAGCTTGTTTTGATGTAATTTGAGCATTTTTTGTGCGAATTTGAAACAAGAATACTTATTATTTCAATGAAATCACACGTTTTCGCTTCAGAATAGTGATGCAGAACAAAAAGTTGAGTCAGATAATGCTTTTGTTTGGTTGAAAAAGCTTGTTTTAGGGAAATGTGAGCATTTATTTGCGCAAATTTGAAGCTGGAATACTCACTATTTCAATGACATCACACGTTTTCGCTTCAGAATAGTGATGCAGAACAAAAAGTTGAGTCAGACAATGCTTTTGTTTGGTTTAAAAAGCTTGCTTTCAGGTAATTTGAGCATTTTTTGCGCGAATTTGAAGCTAAAATACTTAGTATTTCAAAGAAATCACACGTTTTCACTTCATAATAGTGATGCAGAACTCCAAGTTGAGTCAGTCAATGCTTTTGTTTGGTTTAAAAAGCTTGTTTTCAGGTAATTTGAGCATTTTTTTGCGCGACTTTGAAGCTAAAATACTCACTATATCAATTAAATCACAGGTTTTCGCTTCATAATAGTGAGGCAGAACAAAAAATTGAGTCAGAAAATGCTTTTGTTTGGTTTAAAAAGCTTGTTTTTGGGTAACTTGAACATTTTTTTGCGGGAATTTAATGCTACAATACTCACTATTTCAATGAAATCACACGTTTTCGCTTCACAATAGTGATGCAGGACAAAATGTTGAGTCAGACAATGCTTTTGTTTGGTTGAAAAAGCTTGTTTTGACGTAATTTGAGCATTTTTTGTGCGAATTTGAAGCAAGAATATTTACTATTTCAATGAAATCACACGTTTTCGCTTCAGAATGGTGATGCAGAACTCAAAATTGAGTCAGACAATGCTTTTGTTTGGTTTAAAAAGCTTGTTTTAGGGTAATTTGAGCATTTTATGCAGGAATTTGAAGCTGGAATACTCACTATCTCAATGAAATCACACGTTTTCGCTTCAGAATAGTGATGCAGAACAAAAAGTTGAGTCAGACAATGCTTTTGTTTGGTTTAAAAGCTTGCTTTCAGGTAATTTGAGCATTTTTTGCGCGAATTTGAAGTTAAAATACTCACTATATCAATTAAATCACAGGTTTTCGCTTCATAATAGTGAGGCAGAACAAAAAATTGAGTCAGAAAATGCTTTTGTTTGGTTTAAAAAGCTTGTTTTAGGGTAACTTGAACATTTTTTTGCAGGAATTTAATGCTACAATACTCACTATTTCAATGAAATCACACGTTTTCGCTTCACAATAGTGATGCAGAACAAAAAATTGAGTCAGAAAATGCTTTTGTTTGGTTTAAAAAGCTTGTTTTAGGGTAACTTGAACATTTTTTTGCGGGAATTTAATGCTACAATACTCACTATTTCAATGAAATCACACGTTTTCGCTTCACAATAGTGATGCAGAACAAAAAGTTGAGTCAGACAATGCTTTTGTTTGGTATAAAAAGCTGGTTTTGACGTAATTTGAGCATTTTTTGTGTGAATTTGAAGCTAGAATACTTACTATTTCAATGAAATCAAACGTTTTCTCTTCAGAATGGTGATGCAGTACAAAAAGTTGAGTCAGACAATGCTTTTGTTTGGTTGAAAAATGTTGTTTTATAGTAATTTGAGCATTTCATTGAGCGAATTTGATGTTAGAATACTCACTATTTCAATGAAATCACACGTTTTCGCTTTACAATCCTGAGGCAGAACAAAAAGTTGAGTCAGACAATGCTTTTGTTTTGTTTAAAAAGCTTGTTTTCGGGTAATTTGAGCATTTCTTTGAGCGAATTTGACGTTAGAATACTCACTATTTCAAAGAAATCACACGTTTTCGCTTCAGAATAGTGATGCAGAAGAAAAAGTTGAGTCAGACACTGCTTTTGTTTGGTTTAAAAAGCTTGCTTTCAGGTAAATTGAGCATTTTTTGCGCGAATTTGAAGCTAAAATGCTCACTATGTCAATTAAATCACAGGTTTTCTCTTCATTATAGTGAGGCAGAACAAAAAATTGAGTCAGAAAATGCTTTTGTTTGGTTTAAAAGCTTGTTTTCGGGTAATGTGGGCATTTTTTGCACGAATTTGAAGCTAAAATACTCACTATTTCAATTAAATCACACGTTTTCGCTTCATAATCGTGATGCAGCACAATAAGTTGAGTCAGACAATGCTTTTGTTTGGTATAAAAAGCTTGTTTTGATGTAATTTGAGCATTTTTTGTGTGAATTTGAAGCGAGAATACTTGCTATTTCAATGAAATCAAACGTTTTCTCTTCAGAATAGTGATGCAGTACATAAAGTTGAGTCAGACAATGCTTTTGTTTGGTTGAAAAAGGTTGTTTTATAGTAATATGAGCATTTCATTGAGCGAATTTGATGTTAGAATACTCACTATTTCAATGAAATCACATGTTTTCGCTTCACAATCCTGAGGCAGAACAAAAAGTTGAGTCAGACAATGCTTTTGTTTTGTTTAAAAGCTTGTTTTGACGTAATTTGAGCATTTTTTGAACGAATTCAAAGCTCGAATTCTCACTATTTCAATTAAATCACACGTTTTCGCTTCAGAATAGTGATGCAGAACAAAAATTTGAGTCAGACAATGCTTGTGTCGGTTTAAAAACTTGTTTTCGGGTAATTTGAGCATTTCTTTGAGCGAATTTGATGTTAGAATACTCACTATTTGAATGAAATCACACGTTTTCGCTTAGCAATCGTGATGCAGGACAAAAAGTTGAGTCAGACAATGCTTTTGTTTGGTTGAAAAAGCTTGTTTTGACGTAATTTGAGCATTTTTTGTGCGAATTTGAAGCAAGAATATTTACTATTTCAATGAAATCACACGTTTTCGCTTCAGAATAGTGATGTAGAACACAAAGTTGTGTCAGACAATGCTTTTGTTTGGTTGAAAAAGCTTGTTTTGACGTAATTTGAGCATTTTTGTGCGAATTTGAAGCAAGAATATTTACTATTTCAATCAAATCACACGTTTTCGCTTCAGAATGGTGATGCAGAACTCAAAGTTGAGTCAGACAATGCTTTTGTTTGGTTTAAAAAGCTTGTTTTAGGGTAATTTGAGCATTTTATGCAGGAATTTGAAGCTGGAATACTCACTATTTCAATGAAATCACAGGTTTTCGCTTCAGAATAGTGATGTAGAACACAAAGTTGTGTCAGATAATGCTTTTGTTTGGTTGAAAAAGCTTGTTTTGATGTAATTTGAGCATTTTTTGTGCGAATTTGAAACAAGAATACTTATTATTTCAATGAAATCACACGTTTTCGCTTCAGAATAGTGATGCAGAACAAAAAGTTGAGTCAGATAATGCTTTTGTTTGGTTGAAAAAGCTTGTTTTAGGGAAATGTGAGCATTTATTTGCGCAAATTTGAAGCTGGAATACTCACTATTTCAATGACATCACACGTTTTCGCTTCAGAATAGTGATGCAGAACAAAAAGTTGAGTCAGACAATGCTTTTGTTTGGTTTAAAAAGCTTGCTTTCAGGTAATTTGAGCATTTTTTGCGCGAATTTGAAGCTAAAATACTTAGTATTTCAAAGAAATCACACGTTTTCACTTCATAATAGTGATGCAGAACTCCAAGTTGAGTCAGTCAATGCTTTTGTTTGGTTTAAAAAGCTTGTTTTCAGGTAATTTGAGCATTTTTTTGCGCGACTTTGAAGCTAAAATACTCACTATATCAATTAAATCACAGGTTTTCGCTTCATAATAGTGAGGCAGAACAAAAAGTTGAGTCAGACAATGCTTTTGTTTGGTTGAAAAAGCTTGTTTTAGGTTAATTTGAACATTTTTTGCGGGAATTTAATGCTAGAATACTCACTATTTCAATGAAATCACACTTTTTCGCTTCACAATCGTGATGCAGGACAAAATGTTGAGTCAGACAATGCTTTTGTTTGGTTGAAAAAGCTTGTTTTGACGTAATTTGAGCATTTTTTGTGCGAATTTGAAGCAAGAATATTTACTATTTCAATGAAATCACACGTTTTCGCTTCAGAATGGTGATGCAGAACTCAAAGTTGAGTCAGACAATGCTTTTGTTTGGTTTAAAAAGCTTGTTTTAGGGTAATTTGAGCATTGTATGCAGGAATTTGAAGCTGGAATACTCACTATGTCAATGAAATCACACGTTTTCGCTTCAGAATAGTGATGTAGAACACAAAGTTGTGTCAGACAATGCTTTTGTTTGGTTGAAAAAGCTTGTTTTGATGTAATTTGAGCATTTTTTGTGCGAATTTGATGTTAGAATACTCACTATTTGAATGAAATCACACGTTTTCGCTTAGCAATCGTGATGCAGGACAAAAAGTTGAGTCAGACAATGCTTTTGTTTGGTTGAAAAATGTTGTTTTATAGTAATTTGAGCATTTCTTTGAGCGATTTTGATGTTAGAATACTCACTATTTCAATGAAATCACACGTTTTCGCTTCACAATCCTGAGGCAGAACAAAAAGTTGAGTCAGACAATGCTTTTGTTTTGTTTAAAAAGCTTGTTTTCGGGTAATTTGAGCATTTCTTTGAGCGAATTTGACGTTAGAATACTCACTATTTCAATGAAATCACACGTTTTCGCTTCAGAATAGTGATGCAGAAGAAAAAGTTGAGTCAGACACTGCTTTTGTTTGGTTTAAAAAGCTTGCTTTCAGGTAAATTGAGCATTTTTTGCGCGAATTTGAAGCTAAAATGCTCACTATATCAATTAAATCACAGGTTTTCTCTTCATTATAGTGAGGCAGAACAAAAAATTGAGTCAGAAAATGCTTTTGTTTGGTTTAAAAGCTTGTTTTCGGGTAATGTGGGCATTTTTTGCACGAATTTGAAGCTAAAATACTCACTATTTCAATTAAATCACACGTTTTCGCTTCATAATCGTGATGCAGCACAATAAGTTGAGTCAGACAATGCTTTTGTTTGGTATAAAAAGCTTGTTTTGACGTAATTTGAGCATTTTTTGTGTGAATTTGAAGCGAGAATACTTGCTATTTCAATGAAATCAAACGTTTTCTCTTCAGAATAGTGATGCAGTACATAAAGTTGAGTCAGACAATGCTTTTGTTTGGTTGAAAAAGGTTGTTTTATAGTAATATGAGCATTTCATTGAGCGAATTTGATGTTAGAATACTCACTATTTCAATGAAATCACATGTTTTCGCTTCACAATCCTGAGGCAGAACAAAAAGTTGAGTCAGACAATGCTTTTGTTTTGTTTAAAAAGCTTGTTTTAGGGTAATTTGAGCATTTTTTTGAACGAATTCAAAGCTCGAATTCTCTCTATTTCAATTAAATCACACGTTTTCGCTTCAGAATAGTGATGCAGAACAAAAATTTGAGTCAGACAATGCTTGTGTCGGTTTAAAAACTTGTTTTCGGGTAATTTGAGCATTTCTTTGAGCGAATTTGATGTTAGAATACTCACTATTTGAATGAAATCACACGTTTTCGCTTAGCAATCGTGATGCAGGACAAAAAGTTGAGTCAGACAATGCTTTTGTTTGGTTGAAAAAGCTTGTTTTGACGTAATTTGAGCATTTTTTGTGCGAATTTGAAGCAAGAATATTTACTATTTCAATGAAATCACACGTTTTCGCTTCAGAATGGTGATGCAGAACAAAAATTTGAGTCAGACAATGCTTTTGTTTGGTTTAAAAACTTGTTTTCGGGTAATTTGAGCATTTCTTTGAGCGAATTTGACGTTAGAATACTCACTATTTGAATGAAATCACACGTTTTCGCTTCAGAATAGTGATGTAGAACACAAAGTTGTGTCAGACAATGCTTTTGTTTGGTTGAAAAAGCTTGTTTTGACGTAATTTGAGCATTTTTTGTGCGAATTTGAAGCAAGAATATTTACTATTTCAATCAAATCACACGTTTTCGCTTCAGAATGGTGATGCAGAACTCAAAGTTGAGTCAGACAATGCTTTTGTTTGGTTTAAAAAGCTTGTTTTAGGGTAATTTGAGCATTTTATGCAGGAATTTGAAGCTGGAATACTCACTATTTCAATGAAATCACAGGTTTTCGCTTCAGAATAGTGATGTAGAACACAAAGTTGTGTCAGATAATGCTTTTGTTTGGTTGAAAAAGCTTGTTTTGATGTAATTTGAGCATTTTTTGTGCGAATTTGAAACAAGAATACTTATTATTTCAATGAAATCACACGTTTTCGCTTCAGAATAGTGATGCAGAACAAAAAGTTGAGTCAGATAATGCTTTTGTTTGGTTGAAAAAGCTTGTTTTAGGGAAATGTGAGCATTTATTTGTGCAAATTTGAAGCTGGAATACTCACTATTTCAATGACATCACACGTTTTCGCTTCAGAATAGTGATGCAGAACAAAAAGTTGAGTCAGACAATGCTTTTGTTTGGTTTAAAAAGCTTGCTTTCAGGTAATTTGAGCATTTTTTGCGCGAATTTGAAGCTAAAATACTTAGTATTTCAAAGAAATCACACGTTTTCACTTCATAATAGTGATGCAGAATTCCAAGTTGAGTCAGTCAATGCTTTTGTTTGGTTTAAAAAGCTTGTTTTCAGGTAATTTGAGCATTTTTTTGCGCGACTTTGAAGCTAAAATACTCACTATATCAATTAAATCACAGGTTTTCGCTTCATAATAGTGAGGCAGAACAAAAAATTGAGTCAGAAAATGCTTTTGTTTGGTTTAAAAGCTTGTTTTCGGGTAATGTGGGCATTTTTTGCACGAATTTGAAGCTAAAATACTCACTATTTCAATTAAATCACACGTTTTCGCTTCATAATCGTGATGCAGCACAATAAGTTGAGTCAGACAATGCTTTTGTTTGGTATAAAAAGCTTGTTTTGACGTAATTTGAGCATTTTTTGTGTGAATTTGAAGCGAGAATACTTGCTATTTCAATGAAATCAAACGTTTTCTCTTCAGAATAGTGATGCAGTACATAAAGTTGAGTCAGACAATGCTTTTGTTTGGTTGAAAAAGGTTGTTTTATAGTAATATGAGCATTTCATTGAGCGAATTTGATGTTAGAATACTCACTATTTCAATGAAATCACATGTTTTCGCTTCACAATCCTGAGGCAGAACAAAAAGTTGAGTCAGACAATGCTTTTGTTTTGTTTAAAAAGCTTGTTTTAGGGTAATTTGAGCATTTTTTTGAACGAATTCAAAGCTCGAATTCTCACTATTTCAATTAAATCACACGTTTTCGCTTCAGAATAGTGATGCAGAACAAAAATTTGAGTCAGACAATGCTTGTGTCGGTTTAAAAACTTGTTTTCGGGTAATTTGAGCATTTCTTTGAGCGAATTTGATGTTAGAATACTCACTATTTGAATGAAATCACACGTTTTCGCTTAGCAATCGTGATGCAGGACAAAAAGTTGAGTCAGACAATGCTTTTGTTTGGTTGAAAAAGCTTGTTTTGACGTAATTTGAGCATTTTTTGTGCGAATTTGAAGCAAGAATATTTACTATTTCAATGAAGTCACACGTTTTCGCTTCAGAATGGTGATGCAGAACAAAAATTTGAGTCAGACAATGCTTTTGTTTGGTTTAAAAACTTGTTTTCGGGTAATTTGAGCATTTCTTTGAGCGAATTTGACGTTAGAATACTCACTATTTGAATGAAATCACACGTTTTCGCTTCAGAATAGTGATGTAGAACACAAAGTTGTGTCAGACAATGCTTTTGTTTGGTTGAAAAAGCTTGTTTTGACGTAATTTGAGCATTTTTTGTGCGAATTTGAAGCAAGAATATTTACTATTTCAATCAAATCACACGTTTTCGCTTCAGAATGGTGATGCAGAACTCAAAGTTGAGTCAGACAATGCTTTTGTTTGGTTTAAAAAGCTTGTTTTAGGGTAATTTGAGCATTTTATGCAGGAATTTGAAGCTGGAATACTCACTATTTCAATGAAATCACAGGTTTTCGCTTCAGAATAGTGATGTAGAACACAAAGTTGTGTCAGATAATGCTTTTGTTTGGTTGAAAAAGCTTGTTTTGATGTAATTTGAGCATTTTTTGTGCGAATTTGAAACAAGAATACTTATTATTTCAATGAAATCACACGTTTTCGCTTCAGAATAGTGATGCAGAACAAAAAGTTGAGTCAGATAATGCTTTTGTTTGGTTGAAAAAGCTTGTTTTAGGGAAATGTGAGCATTTATTTGCGCAAATTTGAAGCTGGAATACTCACTATTTCAATGACATCACACGTTTTCGCTTCAGAATAGTGATGCAGAACAAAAAGTTGAGTCAGACAATGCTTTTGTTTGGTTTAAAAGCTTGCTTTCAGGTAATTTGAGCATTTTTTGCGCTAATTTGTAACTAAAATACTTACTATTTCAAAGAACTCACACGTTTTCACTTCATAATAGTGATCCAGAACTCCAAGTTGAGTCAATCACTCCTTTTGCTTGTTTTAAAATCCTTCTTTTCAAGTAATTTGAGCATTTTTTTGCGCGACTTTGAAGCTAAAATACTCACTATATCAATTAAATCACAGGTTTTCGCTTCATAATAGTGAGGCAGAACAAAAAATTGAGTCAGAAAATGCTTTTGTTTGGTTTAAAAAGCTTGTTTTTGGGTAACTTGAACATTTTTTTGCGGGAATTTAATGCTACAATACTCACTATTTCAATGAAATCACACGTTTTCGCTTCACAATAGTGATGCAGGACAAAATGTTGAGTCAGACAATGCTTTTGTTTGGTTGAAAAAGCTTGTTTTGACGTAATTTGAGCATTTTTTGTGCGAATTTGAAGCAAGAATATTTACTATTTCAATGAAATCACACGTTTTCGCTTCAGAATGGTGATGCAGAACTCAAAATTGAGTCAGACAATGCTTTTGTTTGGTTTAAAAGCTTGTTTTAGGGTAATTTGAGCATTTTATGCAGGAATTTGAAGCTGGAATACTCACTATCTCAATGAAATCACACGTTTTCGCTTCAGAATAGTGATGCAGAACAAAAAGTTGAGTCAGACAATGCTTTTGTTTGGTTTAAAAGCTTGCTTTCAGGTAATTTGAGCATTTTTTGCGCGAATTTGAAGTTAAAATACTCACTATATCAATTAAATCACAGGTTTTCGCTTCATAATAGTGAGGCAGAACAAAAAATTGAGTCAGAAAATGCTTTTGTTTGGTTTAAAAGCTTGTTTTAGGGTAACTTGAACATTTTTTTGCGGGAATTTAATGCTACAATACTCACTATTTCAATGAAATCACACGTTTTCGCTTCACAATAGTGATGCAGAACAAAAAATTGAGTCAGAAAATGCTTTTGTTTGGTTTAAAAAGCTTGTTTTAGGGTAACTTGAACATTTTTTTGCGGGAATTTAATGCTACAATACTCACTATTTCAATGAAATCACACGTTTTCGCTTCACAATAGTGATGCAGAACAAAAAGTTGAGTCAGACAATGCTTTTGTTTGGTATAAAAAGCTGGTTTTGACGTAATTTGAGCATTTTTTGTGTGAATTTGAAGCTAGAATACTTACTATTTCAATGAAATCAAACGTTTTCTCTTCAGAATGGTGATGCAGTACAAAAAGTTGAGTCAGACAATGCTTTTGTTTGGTTGAAAAATGTTGTTTTATAGTAATTTGAGCATTTCATTGAGCGAATTTGATGTTAGAATACTCACTATTTCAATGAAATCACACGTTTTCGCTTCACAATCCTGAGGCAGAACAAAAAGTTGAGTCAGACAATGCTTTTGTTTTGTTTAAAAAGCTTGTTTTCGGGTAATTTGAGCATTTCTTTGAGCGAATTTGACGTTAGAATACTCACTATTTCAAAGAAATCACACGTTTTCGCTTCAGAATAGTGATGCAGAAGAAAAAGTTGAGTCAGACACTGCTTTTGTTTGGTTTAAAAGCTTGCTTTCAGGTAAATTGAGCATTTTTTGCGCGAATTTGAAGCTAAAATCCTCACTATGTCAATTAAATCACAGGTTTTCTCTTCATTATAGTGAGGCAGAACAAAAAATTGAGTCAGAAAATGCTTTTGTTTGGTTTAAAAGCTTGTTTTCGGGTAATGTGGGCATTTTTTGCACGAATTTGAAGCTAAAATACTCACTATTTCAATTAAATCACACGTTTTCGCTTCATAATCGTGATGCAGCACAATAAGTTGAGTCAGACAATGCTTTTGTTTGGTATAAAAAGCTTGTTTTGACGTAATTTGAGCATTTTTTGTGTGAATTTGAAGCGAGAATACTTGCTATTTCAATGAAATCAAACGTTTTCTCTTCAGAATAGTGATGCAGTACATAAAGTTGAGTCAGACAATGCTTTTGTTTGGTTGAAAAAGGTTGTTTTATAGTAATATGAGCATTTCATTGAGCGAATTTGATGTTAGAATACTCACTATTTCAATGAAATCACATGTTTTCGCTTCACAATCCTGAGGCAGAACAAAAAGTTGAGTCAGACAATGCTTTTGTTTTGTTTAAAAAGCTTGTTTTAGCGTAATTTGAGCATTTTTTGAACGAATTCAAAGCTCGAATTCTCACTATTTCAATTAAATCACACGTTTTCGCTTCAGAATAGTGATGCAGAACAAAAATTTGAGTCAGACAATGCTTGTGTCGGTTTAAAAACTTGTTTTCGGGTAATTTGAGCATTTCTTTGAGCGAATTTGATGTTAGAATACTCACTATTTGAATGAAATCACACGTTTTCGCTTAGCAATCGTGATGCAGGACAAAAAGTTGAGTCAGACAATGCTTTTGTTTGGTTGAAAAAGCTTGTTTTGACGTAATTTGAGCATTTTTTGTGCGAATTTGAAGCAAGAATATTTACTATTTCAATGAAATCACACGTTTTCGCTTCAGAATGGTGATGCAGAACAAAAATTTGAGTCAGACAATGCTTTTGTTTGGTTTAAAAACTTGTTTTCGCGTAATTTGAGCATTTCTTTGAGCGAATTTGACGTTAGAATACTCACTATTTGAATGAAATCACACGTTTTCGCTTCAGAATAGTGATGTAGAACACAAAGTTGTGTCAGACAATGCTTTTGTTTGGTTGAAAAAGCTTGTTTTGACGTAATTTGAGCATTTTTTGTGCGAATTTGAAGCAAGAATATTTACTATTTCAATCAAATCACACGTTTTCGCTTCAGAATGGTGATGCAGAACTCAAAGTTGAGTCAGACAATGCTTTTGTTTGGTTTAAAAAGCTTGTTTTAGGGTAATTTGAGCATTTTATGCAGGAATTTGAAGCTGGAATACTCACTATTTCAATGAAATCACAGGTTTTCGCTTCAGAATAGTGATGTAGAACACAAAGTTGTGTCAGATAATGCTTTTGTTTGGTTGAAAAAGCTTGTTTTGATGTAATTTGAGCATTTTTTGTGCGAATTTGAAACAAGAATACTTATTATTTCAATGAAATCACACGTTTTCGCTTCAGAATAGTGATGCAGAACAAAAAGTTGAGTCAGATAATGCTTTTGTTTGGTTGAAAAAGCTTGTTTTAGGGAAATGTGAGCATTTATTTGCGCAAATTTGAAGCTGGAATACTCACTATTTCAATGAAATCACACGTTTTCGCTTCAGAATAGTGATGCAGAACAAAAAGTTGAGTCAGACAATGCTTTTGTTTGGTTTAAAAAGCTTGCTTTCAGGTAATTTGAGCATTTTTTGCGCGAATTTGAAGCTAAAATACTTAGTATTTCAAAGAAATCACACGTTTTCACTTCATAATAGTGATGCAGAACTCCAAGTTGAGTCAGTCAATGCTTTTGTTTGGTTTAAAAAGCTTGTTTTCAGGTAATTTGAGCATTTTTTTGCGCGACTTTGAAGCTAAAATACTCACTATATCAATTAAATCACAGGTTTTCGCTTCATAATAGTGAGGCAGAACAAAAAATTGAGTCAGAAAATGCTTTTGTTTGGTTTAAAAAGCTTGTTTTTGGGTAACTTGAACATTTTTTTGCGGGAATTTAATGCTACAATACTCACTATTTCAATGAAATCACACGTTTTCGCTTCACAATAGTGATGCAGGACAAAATGTTGAGTCAGACAATGCTTTTGTTTGGTTGAAAAAGCTTGTTTTGACGTAATTTGAGCAATTTTGTGCGAATTTGAAGCAAGAATATTTACTATTTCAATCAAATCACACGTTTTCGCTTCAGAATGGTGATGCAGAACTCAAAGTTGAGTCAGACAATGCTTTTGTTTGGTTTAAAAAGCTTGTTTTAGGGTAATTTGAGCATTGTATGCAGGAATTTGAAGCTGGAATACTCACTATGTCAATGAAATCACACGTTTTCGCTTCAGAATAGTGATGTAGAACACAAAGTTGTGTCAGACAATGCTTTTGTTTGGTTGAAAAAGCTTGTTTTGATGTAATTTGAGCATTTTTTGTGCGAATTTGATGTTAGAATACTCACTATTTGAATGAAATCACACGTTTTCGCTTAGCAATCGTGATGCAGGACAAAAAGTTGAGTCAGACAATGCTTTTGTTTGGTTGAAAAATGTTGTTTTATAGTAATTTGAGCATTTCTTTGAGCGATTTTGATGTTAGAATACTCACTATTTCAATGAAATCACACGTTTTCGCTTCACAATCCTGAGGCAGAACAAAAGTTGAGTCAGACAATGCTTTTGTTTTGTTTAAAAAGCTTGTTTTCGGGTAATTTGAGCATTTCTTTGAGCGAATTTGACGTTAGAATACTCACTATTTCAATGAAATCACACGTTTTCGCTTCAGAATAGTGATGCAGAAGAAAAAGTTGAGTCAGACACTGCTTTTCTTTGGTTTAAAAGCTTGCTTTCAGGTAAATTGAGCATTTTTTGCGCGAATTTGAAGCTAAAATGCTCACTTTATCAATTAAATCACAGGTTTTCTCTTCATTATAGTGAGGCAGAACAAAAAATTGAGTCAGAAAATGCTTTTGTTTGGTTTAAAAGCTTGTTTTCGGGTAATGTGGGCATTTTTTGCACGAATTTGAAGCTAAAATACTCACTATTTCAATTAAATCACACGTTTTCGCTTCATAATCGTGATGCAGCACAATAAGTTGAGTCAGACAATGCTTTTGTTTGGTATAAAAGCTTGTTTTGACGTAATTTGAGCATTTTTTGTGTGAATTTGAAGCGAGAATACTTGCTATTTCAATGAAATCAAACGTTTTCTCTTCAGAATAGTGATGCAGTACATAAAGTTGAGTCAGACAATGCTTTTGTTTGGTTGAAAAAGGTTGTTTTATAGTAATATGAGCATTTCATTGAGCGAATTTGATGTTAGAATACTCACTATTTCAATGAAATCACATGTTTTCGCTTCACAATCCTGAGGCAGAACAAAAAGTTGAGTCAGACAATGCTTTTGTTTGGTTTAAAAAGCTTGTTTTGACGTAATTTGAGCATTTTTTGAACGAATTCAAAGCTCGAATTCTCACTATTTCAATGAAATCACACGTTTTCGCTTCAGAATAGTGATGCAGAACAAAAATTTGAGTCAGACAATGCTTGTGTCGGTTTAAAAACTTGTTTTCGGGTAATTTGAGCATTTCTTTGAGCGAATTTGATGTTAGAATACTCACTATTTGAATGAAATCACACGTTTTCGCTTAGCAATCGTGATGCAGGACAAAAAGTTGAGTCAGACAATGCTTTTGTTTGGTTGAAAAAGCTTGTTTTGACGTAATTTGAGCATTTTTTGTGCGAATTTGAAGCAAGAATATTTACTATTTCAATGAAATCACACGTTTTCGCTTCAGAATGGTGATGCAGAACAAAAATTTGAGTCAGACAATGCTTTTGTTTGGTTTAAAAACTTGTTTTCGGGTAATTTGAGCATTTCTTTGAGCGAATTTGACGTTAGAATACTCACTATTTGAATGAAATCACACGTTTTCGCTTCAGAATAGTGATGTAGAACACAAAGTTGTGTCAGACAATGCTTTTGTTTGGTTGAAAAAGCTTGTTTTGACGTAATTTGAGCATTTTTTGTGCGAATTTGAAGCAAGAATATTTACTATTTCAATCAAATCACACGTTTTCGCTTCAGAATGGTGATGCAGAACTCAAAGTTGAGTCAGACAATGCTTGTGTGTGGTTTAAAAAGCTTGTTTAAGGGTAATTTGAGCATTTTATGCAGGAATTTGAAGCTGGAATACTCACTATTTCAATGAAATCACAGGTTTTCGCTTCAGAATAGTGATGTAGAACACAAAGTTGTGTCAGATAATGCTTTTGTTTGGTTGAAAAAGCTTGTTTTGATGTAATTTGAGCATTTTTTGTGCGAATTTGAAACAAGAATACTTATTATTTCAATGAAATCACACGTTTTCGCTTCAGAATAGTGATGCAGAACAAAAAGTTGAGTCAGATAATGCTTTTGTTTGGTTGAAAAAGCTTGTTTTAGGGAAATGTGAGCATTTATTTGCGCAAATTTGAAGCTGGAATACTCACTATTTCAATGACATCACACGTTTTCGCTTCAGAATAGTGATGCAGAACAAAAAGTTGAGTCAGACAATGCTTTTGTTTGGTTTAAAAAGCTTGCTTTCAGGTAATTTGAGCATTTTTTGCGCGAATTTGAAGCTAAAATACTTAGTATTTCAAAGAAATCACACGTTTTCACTTCATAATAGTGATGCAGAACTCCAAGTTGAGTCAGTCAATGCTTTTGTTTGGTTTAAAAAGCTTGTTTTCAGGTAATTTGAGCATTTTTTTGCGCGACTTTGAAGCTAAAATACTCACTATATCAATTAAATCACAGGTTTTCGCTTCATAATAGTGAGGCAGAACAAAAAATTGAGTCAGAAAATGCTTTTGTTTGGTTTAAAAAGCTTGTTTTTGGGTAACTTGAACATTTTTTTGCGGGAATTTAATGCTACAATACTCACTATTTCAATGAAATCACACGTTTTCGCTTCACAATAGTGATGCAGGACAAAATGTTGAGTCAGACAATGCTTTTGTTTGGTTGAAAAAGCTTGTTTTGACGTAATTTGAGCATTTTTTGTGCGAATTTGAAGCAAGAATATTTACTATTTCAATGAAATCACACGTTTTCGCTTCAGAATGGTGATGCAGAACTCAAAATTGAGTCAGACAATGCTTTTGTTTGGTTTAAAAAGCTTGTTTTAGGGTAATTTGAGCATTTTATGCAGGAATTTGAAGCTGGAATACTCACTATCTCAATGAAATCACACGTTTTCGCTTCAGAATAGTGATGCAGAACAAAAAGTTGAGTCAGACAATGCTTTTGTTTGGTTTAAAAAGCTTGCTTTCAGGTAATTTGAGCATTTTTTGCGCGAATTTGAAGTTAAAATACTCACTATATCAATTAAATCACAGGTTTTCGCTTCATAATAGTGAGGCAGAACAAAAAATTGAGTCAGAAAATGCTTTTGTTTGGTTTAAAAAGCTTGTTTTAGGGTAACTTGAACATTTTTTTGCAGGAATTTAATGCTACAATACTCACTATTTCAATGAAATCACACGTTTTCGCTTCACAATAGTGATGCAGAACAAAAAATTGAGTCAGAAAATGCTTTTGTTTGGTTTAAAAAGCTTGTTTTAGGGTAACTTGAACATTTTTTGCGGGAATTTAATGCTACAATACTCACTATTTCAATGAAATCACACGTTTTCGCTTCACAATAGTGATGCAGAACAAAAAGTTGAGTCAGACAATGCTTTTGTTTGGTATAAAAAGCTGGTTTTGACGTAATTTGAGCATTTTTTGTGTGAATTTGAAGCTAGAATACTTACTATTTCAATGAAATCAAACGTTTTCTCTTCAGAATGGTGATGCAGTACAAAAAGTTGAGTCAGACAATGCTTTTGTTTGGTTGAAAAATGTTGTTTTATAGTAATTTGAGCATTTCATTGAGCGAATTTGATGTTAGAATACTCACTATTTCAATGAAATCACACGTTTTCGCTTTACAATCCTGAGGCAGAACAAAAAGTTGAGTCAGACAATGCTTTTGTTTTGTTTAAAAAGCTTGTTTTCGGGTAATTTGAGCATTTCTTTGAGCGAATTTGACGTTAGAATACTCACTATTTCAAAGAAATCACACGTTTTCGCTTCAGAATAGTGATGCAGAAGAAAAAGTTGAGTCAGACACTGCTTTTGTTTGGTTTAAAAAGCTTGCTTTCAGGTAAATTGAGCATTTTTTGCGCGAATTTGAAGCTAAAATGCTCACTATGTCAATTAAATCACAGGTTTTCTCTTCATTATAGTGAGGCAGAACAAAAAATTGAGTCAGAAAATGCTTTTGTTTGGTTTAAAAGCTTGTTTTCGGGTAATGTGGGCATTTTTTGCACGAATTTGAAGCTAAAATACTCACTATTTCAATTAAATCACACGTTTTCGCTTCATAATCGTGATGCAGCACAATAAGTTGAGTCAGACAATGCTTTTGTTTGGTATAAAAAGCTTGTTTTGATGTAATTTGAGCATTTTTTGTGTGAATTTGAAGCGAGAATACTTGCTATTTCAATGAAATCAAACGTTTTCTCTTCAGAATAGTGATGCAGTACATAAAGTTGAGTCAGACAATGCTTTTGTTTGGTTGAAAAAGGTTGTTTTATAGTAATATGAGCATTTCATTGAGCGAATTTGATGTTAGAATACTCACTATTTCAATGAAATCACATGTTTTCGCTTCACAATCCTGAGGCAGAACAAAAAGTTGAGTCAGACAATGCTTTTGTTTTGTTTAAAAAGCTTGTTTTAGCGTAATTTGAGCATTATTTTTTGAACGAATTCAAAGCTCGAATTCTCACTATTTCAATTAAATCACACGTTTTCGCTTCAGAATAGTGATGCAGAACAAAAATTTGAGTCAGACAATGCTTGTGTCGGTTTAAAAACTTGTTTTCGGGTAATTTGAGCATTTCTTTGAGCGAATTTGATGTTAGAATACTCACTATTTGAATGAAATCACACGTTTTCGCTTAGCAATCGTGATGCAGGACAAAAAGTTGAGTCAGACAATGCTTTTGTTTGGTTGAAAAAGCTTGTTTTGACGTAATTTGAGCATTTTTTGTGCGAATTTGAAGCAAGAATATTTACTATTTCAATGAAATCACACGTTTTCGCTTCAGAATGGTGATGCAGAACAAAAATTTGAGTCAGACAATGCTTTTGTTTGGTTTAAAAACTTGTTTTCGCGTAATTTGAGCATTTCTTTGAGCGAATTTGACGTTAGAATACTCACTATTTGAATGAAATCACACGTTTTCGCTTCAGAATAGTGATGTAGAACACAAATTTGTGTCAGACAATGCTTTTGTTTGGTTGAAAAAGCTTGTTTTGACGTAATTTGAGCATTTTTGTGCGAATTTGAAGCAAGAATATTTACTATTTCAATCAAATCACACGTTTTCGCTTCAGAATGGTGATGCAGAACTCAAAGTTGAGTCAGACAATGCTTTTGTTTGGTTTAAAAAGCTTGTTTTAGGGTAATTTGAGCATTTTATGCAGGAATTTGAAGCTGGAATACTCACTATTTCAATGAAATCACAGGTTTTCGCTTCAGAATAGTGATGTAGAACACAAAGTTGTGTCAGATAATGCTTTTGTTTGGTTGAAAAAGCTTGTTTTGATGTAATTTGAGCATTTTTTGTGCGAATTTGAAACAAGAATACTTATTATTTCAATGAAATCACACGTTTTCGCTTCAGAATAGTGATGCAGAACAAAAAGTTGAGTCAGATAATGCTTTTGTTTGGTTGAAAAAGCTTGTTTTAGGGAAATGTGAGCATTTATTTGCGCAAATTTGAAGCTGGAATACTCACTATTTCAATGACATCACACGTTTTCGCTTCAGAATAGTGATGCAGAACAAAAAGTTGAGTCAGACAATGCTTTTGTTTGGTTTAAAAGCTTGCTTTCAGGTAATTTGAGCATTTTTTGCGCGAATTTGAAGCTAAAATACTTAGTATTTCAAAGAAATCACACGTTTTCACTTCATAATAGTGATGCAGAACTCCAAGTTGAGTCAGTCAATGCTTTTGTTTGGTTTAAAAGCTTGTTTTCAGGTAATTTGAGCATTTTTTGCGCGACTTTGAAGCTAAAATACTCACTATATCAATTAAATCACAGGTTTTCGCTTCATAATAGTGAGGCAGAACAAAAAATTGAGTCAGAAAATGCTTTTGTTTGGTTTAAAAAGCTTGTTTTTGGGTAACTTGAACATTTTTTGCGGGAATTTAATGCTACAATACTCACTATTTCAATGAAATCACACGTTTTCGCTTCACAATAGTGATGCAGGACAAAATGTTGAGTCAGACAATGCTTTTGTTTGGTTGAAAAAGCTTGTTTTGACGTAATTTGAGCATTTTTTGTGCGAATTTGAAGCAAGAATATTTACTATTTCAATGAAATCACACGTTTTCGCTTCAGAATGGTGATGCAGAACTCAAAGTTGAGTCAGACAATGCTTTTGTTTGGTTTAAAAAGCTTGTTTTAGGGTAATTTGAGCATTGTATGCAGGAATTTGAAGCTGGAATACTCACTATGTCAATGAAATCACACGTTTTCGCTTCAGAATAGTGATGTAGAACACAAAGTTGTGTCAGACAATGCTTTTGTTTGGTTGAAAAAGCTTGTTTTGATGTAATTTGAGCATTTTTTGTGCGAATTTGATGTTAGAATACTCACTATTTGAATGAAATCACACGTTTTCGCTTAGCAATCGTGATGCAGGACAAAAAGTTGAGTCAGACAATGCTTTTGTTTGGTTGAAAAATGTTGTTTTATAGTAATTTGAGCATTTCTTTGAGCGATTTTGATGTTAGAATACTCACTATTTCAATGAAATCACACGTTTTCGCTTCACAATCCTGAGGCAGAACAAAAAGTTGAGTCAGACAATGCTTTTGTTTTGTTTAAAAAGCTTGTTTTCGGGTAATTTGAGCATTTCTTTGAGCGAATTTGACGTTAGAATACTCACTATTTCAATGAAATCACACGTTTTCGCTTCAGAATAGTGATGCAGAAGAAAAAGTTGAGTCAGACACTGCTTTTGTTTGGTTTAAAAAGCTTGCTTTCAGGTAAATTGAGCATTTTTTGCGCGAATTTGAAGCTAAAATGCTCACTATATCAATTAAATCACAGGTTTTCTCTTCATTATAGTGAGGCAGAACAAAAAATTGAGTCAGAAAATGCTTTTGTTTGGTTTAAAAGCTTGTTTTCGGGTAATGTGGGCATTTTTTGCACGAATTTGAAGCTAAAATACTCACTATTTCAATTAAATCACACGTTTTCGCTTCATAATCGTGATGCAGCACAATAAGTTGAGTCAGACAATGCTTTTGTTTGGTATAAAAAGCTTGTTTTGACGTAATTTGAGCATTTTTTGTGTGAATTTGAAGCGAGAATACTTGCTATTTCAATGAAATCAAACGTTTTCTCTTCAGAATAGTGATGCAGTACATAAAGTTGAGTCAGACAATGCTTTTGTTTGGTTGAAAAAGGTTGTTTTATAGTAATATGAGCATTTCATTGAGCGAATTTGATGTTAGAATACTCACTATTTCAATGAAATCACATGTTTTCGCTTCACAATCCTGAGGCAGAACAAAAAGTTGAGTCAGACAATGCTTTTGTTTTGTTTAAAAAGCTTGTTTTAGGGTAATTTGAGCATTTTTTTGAACGAATTCAAAGCTCGAATTCTCTCTATTTCAATTAAATCACACGTTTTCGCTTCAGAATAGTGATGCAGAACAAAAATTTGAGTCAGACAATGCTTGTGTCGGTTTAAAAACTTGTTTTCGGGTAATTTGAGCATTTCTTTGAGCGAATTTGATGTTAGAATACTCACTATTTGAATGAAATCACACGTTTTCGCTTAGCAATCGTGATGCAGGACAAAAAGTTGAGTCAGACAATGCTTTTGTTTGGTTGAAAAAGCTTGTTTTGACGTAATTTGAGCATTTTTTGTGCGAATTTGAAGCAAGAATATTTACTATTTCAATGAAATCACACGTTTTCGCTTCAGAATGGTGATGCAGAACAAAAATTTGAGTCAGACAATGCTTTTGTTTGGTTTAAAAAGTTGTTTTCGGGTAATTTGAGCATTTCTTTGAGCGAATTTGACGTTAGAATACTCACTATTTGAATGAAATCACACGTTTTCGCTTCAGAATAGTGATGTAGAACACAAAGTTGTGTCAGACAATGCTTTTGTTTGGTTGAAAAAGCTTGTTTTGACGTAATTTGAGCATTTTTTGTGCGAATTTGAAGCAAGAATATTTACTATTTCAATCAAATCACACGTTTTCGCTTCAGAATGGTGATGCAGAACTCAAAGTTGAGTCAGACAATGCTTTTGTTTGGTTTAAAAAGCTTGTTTTAGGGTAATTTGAGCATTTTATGCAGGAATTTGAAGCTGGAATACTCACTATTTCAATGAAATCACAGGTTTTCGCTTCAGAATAGTGATGTAGAACACAAAGTTGTGTCAGATAATGCTTTTGTTTGGTTGAAAAAGCTTGTTTTGATGTAATTTGAGCATTTTTTGTGCGAATTTGAAACAAGAATACTTATTATTTCAATGAAATCACACGTTTTCGCTTCAGAATAGTGATGCAGAACAAAAAGTTGAGTCAGATAATGCTTTTGTTTGGTTGAAAAAGCTTGTTTTAGGGAAATGTGAGCATTTATTTGTGCAAATTTGAAGCTGGAATACTCACTATTTCAATGACATCACACGTTTTCGCTTCAGAATAGTGATGCAGAACAAAAAGTTGAGTCAGACAATGCTTTTGTTTGGTTTAAAAAGCTTGCTTTCAGGTAATTTGAGCATTTTTTGCGCGAATTTGAAGCTAAAATACTTAGTATTTCAAAGAAATCACACGTTTTCACTTCATAATAGTGATGCAGAATTCCAAGTTGAGTCAGTCAATGCTTTTGTTTGGTTTAAAAAGCTTGTTTTCAGGTAATTTGAGCATTTTTTTGCGCGACTTTGAAGCTAAAATACTCACTATATCAATTAAATCACAGGTTTTCGCTTCATAATAGTGAGGCAGAACAAAAAATTGAGTCAGAAAATGCTTTTGTTTGGTTTAAAAGCTTGTTTTTGGGTAACTTGAACATTTTTTTGCGGGAATTTAATGCTACAATACTCACTATTTCAATGAAATCACACGTTTTCGCTTCACAATAGTGATGCAGGACAAAATGTTGAGTCAGACAATGCTTTTGTTTGGTTGAAAAAGCTTGTTTTGACGTAATTTGAGCATTTTTTGTGCGAATTTGAAGCAAGAATATTTACTATTTCAATGAAATCACACGTTTTCGCTTCAGAATGGTGATGCAGAACTCAAAATTGAGTCAGACAATGCTTTTGTTTGGTTTAAAAAGCTTGTTTTAGGGTAATTTGAGCATTTTATGCAGGAATTTGAAGCTGGAATACTCACTATCTCAATGAAATCACACGTTTTCGCTTCAGAATAGTGATGCAGAACAAAAAGTTGAGTCAGACAATGCTTTTGTTTGGTTTAAAAAGCTTGCTTTCAGGTAATTTGAGCATTTTTTGCGCGAATTTGAAGCTAAAATACTTAGTATTTCAAAGAAATCACACGTTTTCACTTCATAATAGTGATGCAGAACTCCAAGTTGAGTCAGTCAATGCTTTTGTTTGGTTTAAAAAGCTTGTTTTCAGGTAATTTGAGCATTTTTTTGCGCGACTTTGAAGCTAAAATACTCACTATATCAATTAAATCACAGGTTTTCGCTTCATAATAGTGAGGCAGAACAAAAAATTGAGTCAGAAAATGCTTTTGTTTGGTTTAAAAAGCTTGTTTTTGGGTAACTTGAACATTTTTTGCGGGAATTTAATGCTACAATACTCACTATTTCAATGAAATCACACGTTTTCGCTTCACAATAGTGATGCAGGACAAAATGTTGAGTCAGACAATGCTTTTGTTTGGTTGAAAAAGCTTGTTTTGACGTAATTTGAGCATTTTTTGTGCGAATTTGAAGCAAGAATATTTACTATTTCAATGAAATCACACGTTTTCGCTTCAGAATGGTGATGCAGAACTCAAAATTGAGTCAGACAATGCTTTTGTTTGGTTTAAAAAGCTTGTTTTAGGGTAATTTGAGCATTTTATGCAGGAATTTGAAGCTGGAATACTCACTATCTCAATGAAATCACACGTTTTCGCTTCAGAATAGTGATGCAGAACAAAAAGTTGAGTCAGACAATGCTTTTGTTTGGTTTAAAAAGCTTGCTTTCAGATAATTTGAGCATTTTTTGCGCGAATTTGAAGTTAAAATACTCACTATATCAATTAAATCACAGGTTTTCGCTTCATAATAGTGAGGCAGAACAAAAAATTGAGTCAGAAAATGCTTTTGTTTGGTTTAAAAGCTTGTTTTAGGGTAACTTGAACATTTTTTTGCGGGAATTTAATGCTACAATACTCACTATTTCAATGAAATCACACGTTTTCGCTTCACAATAGTGATGCAGAACAAAAAATTGAGTCAGAAAATGCTTTTGTTTGGTTTAAAAAGCTTGTTTTAGGGTAACTTGAACATTTTTTTGCGGGAATTTAATGCTACAATACTCACTATTTCAATGAAATCACACGTTTTCGCTTCACAATAGTGATGCAGAACAAAAAGTTGAGTCAGACAATGCTTTTGTTTGGTATAAAAAGCTGGTTTTGACGTAATTTGAGCATTTTTTGTGTGAATTTGAAGCTAGAATACTTACTATTTCAATGAAATCAAACGTTTTCTCTTCAGAATGGTGATGCAGTACAAAAAGTTGAGTCAGACAATGCTTTTGTTTGGTTGAAAAATGTTGTTTTATAGTAATTTGAGCATTTCATTGAGCGAATTTGATGTTAGAATACTCACTATTTCAATGAAATCACACGTTTTCGCTTCACAATCCTGAGGCAGAACAAAAAGTTGAGTCAGACAATGCTTTTGTTTTGTTTAAAAAGCTTGTTTTCGGGTAATTTGAGCATTTCTTTGAGCGAATTTGACGTTAGAATACTCACTATTTCAAAGAAATCACACGTTTTCGCTTCAGAATAGTGATGCAGAAGAAAAAGTTGAGTCAGACACTGCTTTTGTTTGGTTGAAAAAGCTTATTTTGATGTAATTTGAGCATTTTTTGTGCGAATTTGAAACAAGAATACTTATTATTTCAATGAAATCACACGTTTTCGCTTCAGAATAGTGATGCAGAACAAAAAGTTGAGTCAGATAATGCTTTTGTTTGGTTGAAAAAGCTTGTTTTAGGGAAATGTGAGCATTTATTTGCGCAAATTTGAAGCTAAAATACTCCCTATTCCAATGAAATCACACGGTTTCACTTAATAATAATGATGCAGAACAAAAAGATGAGGCAGCCAATGCTTTTGTTTTGGTTTAAAAAGCTTGTTTAAGGGTAATTTGAGCATTTCTTTGAGCGAATTTGAAGCTGGAATACTCACTATTTCAATGACATCACACGGTTTCGCTTCAGAATAGTGATGCAGAACAAAAAGTTGAGTCAGACAATGCTTTTGTTTGGTTTAAAAAGCTTGCTTTCAGGTAATTTGAGCATTTTTTGCGCGAATTTGAAGCTAAAATACTCACCCTATCAATTAAATCACAGGTTTTCGCTTCATAATAGTGAGGCAGAACAAAAAATTGAGTCAGAAAATGCTTTTGTTTGGTTTAAAAAGCTTGTTTTAGGGTAACTTGAACATTTTTTTGCGGGAATTTAATGCTACAATACTCACTATTTCAATGAAATCACACGTTTTCGCTTCACAATAGTGATGCAGAACAAAAAATTGAGTCAGAAAATGCTTTTGTTTGGTTTAAAAAGCTTGTTTTAGGGTAACTTGAACATTTTTTTGCGGGAATTTAATGCTACAATACTCACTATTTCAATGAAATCACACGTTTTCGCTTCACAATAGTGATGCAGAACAAAAAGTTGAGTCAGACAATGCTTTTGTTTGGTATAAAAAGCTGGTTTTGACGTAATTTGAGCATTTTTTGTGTGAATTTGAAGCTAGAATACTTACTATTTCAATGAAATCAAACGTTTTCTCTTCAGAATAGTGATGCAATACAAAAAGTTGAGTCAGACAATGCTTTTGTTTGGTTGAAAAATGTTGTTTTATATTAATTTGAGCATTTCATTGAGCGAATTTGATGTTAGAATACTCACTATTTCAATGAAATCACACGTTTTCGCTTCACAATCCTGAGGCAGAACAAAAAGTTGAGTCAGACAATGCTTTTGTTTTGTTTAAAAAGCTTGTTTTCGGGTAATTTGAGCATTTCTTTGAGCGAATTTGACGTTGGAATACTCACTATTTCAATGAAATCACACGTTTTCGCTTCAGAATAGTGATGCAGAACAAAAAGTTGAGTCAGACAATGCTTTTGTTTGGTTTAAAAGCTTGCTTTCAGGTAATTTGAGCATTTTTTGCGCGAATTTGAAGCTAAAATGCTCACTATATCAATTAAATCACAGGTTTTCTCTTCATTATAGTGAGGCAGAACAAAAAATTGAGTCAGAAAATGCTTTTGTTTGGTTTAAAAGCTTGTTTTCGGGTAATGTGGGCATTTTTTGCACGAATTTGAAGCTAAAATACTCACTATTTCAATTAAATCACACGTTTTCGCTTCATAATCGTGATGCAGCACAATAAGTTGAGTCAGACAATGCTTTTGTTTGGTATAAAAAGCTTGTTTTGACGTAATTTGAGCATTTTTTGTGTGAATTTGAAGCGAGAATACTTGCTATTTCAATGAAATCAAACGTTTTCTCTTCAGAATAGTGATGCAGTACATAAAGTTGAGTCAGACAATGCTTTTGTTTGGTTGAAAAAGGTTGTTTTATAGTAATATGAGCATTTCATTGAGCGAATTTGATGTTAGAATACTCACTATTTCAATGAAATCACATGTTTTCGCTTCACAATCCTGAGGCAGAACAAAAAGTTGAGTCAGACAATGCTTTTGTTTTGTTTAAAAAGCTTGTTTTAGGGTAATTTGAGCATTTTTTTGAACGAATTCAAAGCTCGAATTCTCACTATTTCAATTAAATCACACGTTTTCGCTTCAGAATAGTGATGCAGAACAAAAATTTGAGTCAGACAATGCTTGTGTCGGTTTAAAAACTTGTTTTCGGGTAATTTGAGCATTTCTTTGAGCGAATTTGATGTTAGAATACTCACTATTTGAATGAAATCACACGTTTTCGCTTAGCAATCGTGATGCAGGACAAAAAGTTGAGTCAGACAATGCTTTTGTTTGGTTGAAAAAGCTTGTTTTGACGTAATTTGAGCATTTTTTGTGCGAATTTGAAGCAAGAATATTTACTATTTCAATGAAATCACACGTTTTCGCTTCAGAATGGTGATGCAGAACAAAAATTTGAGTCAGACAATGCTTTTGTTTGGTTTAAAAACTTGTTTTCGGGTAATTTGAGCATTTCTTTGAGCGAATTTGACGTTAGAATACTCACTATTTGAATGAAATCACACGTTTTCGCTTCAGAATAGTGATGTAGAACACAAAGTTGTGTCAGACAATGCTTTTGTTTGGTTGAAAAAGCTTGTTTTGACGTAATTTGAGCATTTTTTGTGCGAATTTGAAGCAAGAATATTTACTATTTCAATCAAATCACACGTTTTCGCTTCAGAATGGTGATGCAGAACTCAAAGTTGAGTCAGACAATGCTTTTGTTTGGTTTAAAAAGCTTGTTTTAGGGTAATTTGAGCATTTTATGCAGGAATTTGAAGCTGGAATACTCACTATTTCAATGAAATCACAGGTTTTCGCTTCAGAATAGTGATGTAGAACACAAAGTTGTGTCAGATAATGCTTTTGTTTGGTTGAAAAAGCTTGTTTTGATGTAATTTGAGCATTTTTTGTGCGAATTTGAAACAAGAATACTTATTATTTCAATGAAATCACACGTTTTCGCTTCAGAATAGTGATGCAGAACAAAAAGTTGAGTCAGATAATGCTTTTGTTTGGTTGAAAAAGCTTGTTTTAGGGAAATGTGAGCATTTATTTGTGCAAATTTGAAGCTGGAATACTCACTATTTCAATGACATCACACGTTTTCGCTTCAGAATAGTGATGCAGAACAAAAAGTTGAGTCAGACAATGCTTTTGTTTGGTTTAAAAAGCTTGCTTTCAGGTAATTTGAGCATTTTTTGCGCGAATTTGAAGCTAAAATACTTAGTATTTCAAAGAAATCACACGTTTTCACTTCATAATAGTGATGCAGAATTCCAAGTTGAGTCAGTCAATGCTTTTGTTTGGTTTAAAAAGCTTGTTTTCAGGTAATTTGAGCATTTTTTTGCGCGACTTTGAAGCTAAAATACTCACTATATCAATTAAATCACAGGTTTTCGCTTCATAATAGTGAGGCAGAACAAAAAATTGAGTCAGAAAATGCTTTTGTTTGGTTTAAAAAGCTTGTTTTTGGGTAACTTGAACATTTTTTTGCGGGAATTTAATGCTACAATACTCACTATTTCAATGAAATCACACGTTTTCGCTTCACAATAGTGATGCAGGACAAAATGTTGAGTCAGACAATGCTTTTGTTTGGTTGAAAAAGCTTGTTTTGACGTAATTTGAGCATTTTTTGTGCGAATTTGAAGCAAGAATATTTACTATTTCAATGAAATCACACGTTTTCGCTTCAGAATGGTGATGCAGAACTCAAAATTGAGTCAGACAATGCTTTTGTTTGGTTTAAAAAGCTTGTTTTAGGGTAATTTGAGCATTTTATGCAGGAATTTGAAGCTGGAATACTCACTATCTCAATGAAATCACACGTTTTCGCTTCAGAATAGTGATGCAGAACAAAAAGTTGAGTCAGACAATGCTTTTGTTTGGTTTAAAAAGCTTGCTTTCAGGTAATTTGAGCATTTTTTGCGCGAATTTGAAGCTAAAATACTTAGTATTTCAAAGAAATCACACGTTTTCACTTCATAATAGTGATGCAGAACTCCAAGTTGAGTCAGTCAATGCTTTTGTTTGGTTTAAAAAGCTTGTTTTCAGGTAATTTGAGCATTTTTTGCGCGACTTTGAAGCTAAAATACTCACTATATCAATTAAATCACAGGTTTTCGCTTCATAATAGTGAGGCAGAACAAAAAATTGAGTCAGAAAATGCTTTTGTTTGGTTTAAAAAGCTTGTTTTTGGGTAACTTGAACATTTTTTTGCGGGAATTTAATGCTACAATACTCACTATTTCAATGAAATCACACGTTTTCGCTTCACAATAGTGATGCAGGACAAAATGTTGAGTCAGACAATGCTTTTGTTTGGTTGAAAAAGCTTGTTTTGACGTAATTTGAGCATTTTTTGTGCGAATTTGAAGCAAGAATATTTACTATTTCAATGAAATCACACGTTTTCGCTTCAGAATGGTGATGCAGAACTCAAAATTGAGTCAGACAATGCTTTTGTTTGGTTTAAAAGCTTGTTTTAGGGTAATTTGAGCATTTTATGCAGGAATTTGAAGCTGGAATACTCACTATCTCAATGAAATCACACGTTTTCGCTTCAGAATAGTGATGCAGAACAAAAAGTTGAGTCAGACAATGCTTTTGTTTGGTTTAAAAAGCTTGCTTTCAGATAATTTGAGCATTTTTTGCGCGAATTTGAAGTTAAAATACTCACTATATCAATTAAATCACAGGATTTCGCTTCATAATAGTGAGGCAGAACAAAAAATTGAGTCAGAAAATGCTTTTGTTTGGTTTAAAAAGCTTGTTTTAGGGTAACTTGAACATTTTTTGCGGGAATTTAATGCTACAATACTCACTATTTCAATGAAATCACACGTTTTCGCTTCACAATAGTGATGCAGAACAAAAAATTGAGTCAGAAAATGCTTTTGTTTGGTTTAAAAAGCTTGTTTTAGGGTAACTTGAACATTTTTTTGCGGGAATTTAATGCTACAATACTCACTATTTCAATGAAATCACACGTTTTCGCTTCACAATAGTGATGCAGAACAAAAAGTTGAGTCAGACAATGCTTTTGTTTGGTATAAAAAGCTGGTTTTGACGTAATTTGAGCATTTTTTGTGTGAATTTGAAGCTAGAATACTTACTATTTCAATGAAATCAAACGTTTTCTCTTCAGAATGGTGATGCAGTACAAAAAGTTGAGTCAGACAATGCTTTTGTTTGGTTGAAAAATGTTGTTTTATAGTAATTTGAGCATTTCATTGAGCGAATTTGATGTTAGAATACTCACTATTTCAATGAAATCACACGTTTTCGCTTCACAATCCTGAGGCAGAACAAAAAGTTGAGTCAGACAATGCTTTTGTTTTGTTTAAAAAGCTTGTTTTCGGGTAATTTGAGCATTTCTTTGAGCGAATTTGACGTTAGAATACTCACTATTTCAAAGAAATCACACGTTTTCGCTTCAGAATAGTGATGCAGAAGAAAAAGTTGAGTCAGACACTGCTTTTGTTTGGTTGAAAAAGCTTGTTTTGATGTAATTTGAGCATTTTTTGTGCGAATTTGAAACAAGAATACTTATTATTTCAATGAAATCACACGTTTTCGCTTCAGAATAGTGATGCAGAACAAAAAGTTGAGTCAGATAATGCTTTTGTTTGGTTGAAAAAGCTTGTTTTAGGGAAATGTGAGCATTTATTTGCGCAAATTTGAAGCTAAAATACTCCCTATTCCAATGAAATCACACGGTTTCACTTAATAATAATGATGCAGAACAAAAAGATGAGGCAGCCAATGCTTTTGTTTTGGTTTAAAAAGCTTGTTTAAGGGTAATTTGAGCATTTCTTTGAGCGAATTTGAAGCTGGAATACTCACTATTTCAATGACATCACACGGTTTCGCTTCAGAATAGTGATGCAGAACAAAAAGTTGAGTCAGACAATGCTTTTGTTTGGTTTAAAAGCTTGCTTTCAGGTAATTTGAGCATTTTTTGCGCGAATTTGAAGCTAAAATACTCACCCTATCAATTAAATCACAGGTTTTCGCTTCATAATAGTGAGGCAGAACAAAAAATTGAGTCAGAAAATGCTTTTGTTTGGTTTAAAAAGCTTGTTTTAGGGTAACTTGAACATTTTTTTGCGGGAATTTAATGCTACAATACTCACTATTTCAATGAAATCACACGTTTTCGCTTCACAATAGTGATGCAGAACAAAAAATTGAGTCAGAAAATGCTTTTGTTTGGTTTAAAAAGCTTGTTTTAGGGTAACTTGAACATTTTTTTGCGGGAATTTAATGCTACAATACTCACTATTTCAATGAAATCACACGTTTTCGCTTCACAATAGTGATGCAGAACAAAAAGTTGAGTCAGACAATGCTTTTGTTTGGTATAAAAAGCTGGTTTTGACGTAATTTGAGCATTTTTTGTGTGAATTTGAAGCTAGAATACTTACTATTTCAATGAAATCAAACGTTTTCTCTTCAGAATAGTGATGCAATACAAAAAGTTGAGTCAGACAATGCTTTTGTTTGGTTGAAAAATGCTGTTTTATATTAATTTGAGCATTTCATTGAGCGAATTTGATGTTAGAATACTCACTATTTCAATGAAATCACACGTTTTCGCTTCACAATCCTGAGGCAGAACAAAAAGTTGAGTCAGACAATGCTTTTGTTTTGTTTAAAAAGCTTGTTTTCGGGTAATTTGAGCATTTCTTTGAGCGAATTTGACGTTGGAATACTCACTATTTCAATGAAATCACACGTTTTCGCTTCAGAATAGTGATGCAGAACAAAAAGTTGAGTCAGACAATGCTTTTGTTTGGTTTAAAAGCTTGCTTTCAGGTAATTTGAGCATTTTTTGCGCGAATTTGAAGCTAAAATGCTCACTATATCAATTAAATCACAGGTTTTCTCTTCATTATAGTGAGGCAGAACAAAAAATTGAGTCAGAAAATGCTTTTGTTTGGTTTAAAAGCTTGTTTTCGGGTAATGTGGGCATTTTTTGCACGAATTTGAAGCTAAAATACTCAGTATTTCAATTAAATCACACGTTTTCGCTTCATAATCGTGATGCAGCACAATAAGTTGAGTCAGACAATGCTTTTGTTTGGTATAAAAAGCTTGTTTTGACGTAATTTGAGCATTTTTTGTGTGAATTTGAAGCGAGAATACTTGCTATTTCAATGAAATCAAACGTTTTCTCTTCAGAATAGTGATGCAGTACATAAAGTTGAGTCAGACAATGCTTTTGTTTGGTTGAAAAAGGTTGTTTTATAGTAATATGAGCATTTCATTGAGCGAATTTGATGTTAGAATACTCACTATTTCAATGAAATCACATGTTTTCGCTTCACAATCCTGAGGCAGAACAAAAAGTTGAGTCAGACAATGCTTTTGTTTTGTTTAAAAAGCTTGTTTTAGGGTAATTTGAGCATTTTTTTGAACGAATTCAAAGCTCGAATTCTCACTATTTCAATTAAATCACACGTTTTCGCTTCAGAATAGTGATGCAGAACAAAAATTTGAGTCAGACAATGCTTGTGTCGGTTTAAAAACTTGTTTTCGGGTAATTTGAGCATTTCTTTGAGCGAATTTGATGTTAGAATACTCACTATTTGAATGAAATCACACGTTTTCGCTTAGCAATCGTGATGCAGGACAAAAAGTTGAGTCAGACAATGCTTTTGTTTGGTTGAAAAAGCTTGTTTTGACGTAATTTGAGCATTTTTTGTGCGAATTTGAAGCAAGAATATTTACTATTTCAATGAAATCACACGTTTTCGCTTCAGAATGGTGATGCAGAACTCAAAATTGAGTCAGACAATGCTTTTGTTTGGTTTAAAAAGCTTGTTTTAGGGTAATTTGAGCATTTTATGCAGGAATTTGAAGCTGGAATACTCACTATCTCAATGAAATCACACGTTTTCGCTTCAGAATAGTGATGTAGAACACAAAGTTGTGTCAGACAATGCTTTTGTTTGGTTGAAAAAGCTTGTTTTGATGTAATTTGAGCATTTTTTGTGCGAATTTGAAACAAGAATACTTATTATTTCAATGAAATCACACGTTTTCGCTTCAGAATAGTGATGCAGAACAAAAAGTTGAGTCAGATAATGCTTTTGTTTGGTTGAAAAAGCTTGTTTTAGGGAAATGTGAGCATTTATTTGCGCAAATTTGAAGCTAAAATACTCCCTATTCCAATGAAATCACACGGTTTCACTTAATAATAATGATGCAGAACAAAAAGATGAGGCAGCCAATGCTTTTGTTTTGGTTTAAAAAGCTTGTTTAAGGGTAATTTGAGCATTTCTTTGAGCGAATTTGAAGCTGGAATACTCACTATTTCAATGACATCACACGGTTTCGCTTCAGAATAGTGATGCAGAACAAAAAGTTGAGTCAGACAATGCTTTTGTTTGGTTTAAAAAGCTTGCTTTCAGGTAATTTGAGCATTTTTTGCGCGAATTTGAAGCTAAAATACTCACCCTATCAATTAAATCACAGGTTTTCGCTTCATAATAGTGAGGCAGAACAAAAAATTGAGTCAGAAAATGCTTTTGTTTGGTTTAAAAAGCTTGTTTTAGGGTAACTTGAACATTTTTTTGCGGGAATTTAATGCTACAATACTCACTATTTCAATGAAATCACACGTTTTCGCTTCACAATAGTGATGCAGAACAAAAAATTGAGTCAGAAAATGCTTTTGTTTGGTTTAAAAAGCTTGTTTTAGGGTAATTTGAGCATTTTATGCAGGAATTTAATGCTACAATACTCACTATTTCAATGAAATCACACGTTTTCGCTTCACAATAGTGATGCAGAACAAAAAGTTGAGTCAGACAATGCTTTTGTTTGGTATAAAAAGCTGGTTTTGACGTAATTTGAGCATTTTTTGTGTGAATTTGAAGCTAGAATACTTACTATTTCAATGAAATCAAACGTTTTCTCTTCAGAATAGTGATGCAATACAAAAAGTTGAGTCAGACAATGCTTTTGTTTGGTTGAAAAATGTTGTTTTATATTAATTTGAGCATTTCATTGAGCGAATTTGATGTTAGAATACTCACTATTTCAATGAAATCACACGTTTTCGCTTCACAATCCTGAGGCAGAACAAAAAGTTGAGTCAGACAATGCTTTTGTTTTGTTTAAAAAGCTTGTTTTCGGGTAATTTGAGCATTTCTTTGAGCGAATTTGACGTTGGAATACTCACTATTTCAATGAAATCACACGTTTTCGCTTCAGAATAGTGATGCAGAACAAAAAGTTGAGTCAGACAATGCTTTTGTTTGGTTTAAAAAGCTTGCTTTCAGGTAATTTGAGCATTTTTTGCGCGAATTTGAAGCTAAAATGCTCACTATATCAATTAAATCACAGGTTTTCTCTTCATTATAGTGAGGCAGAACAAAAAATTGAGTCAGAAAATGCTTTTGTTTGGTTTAAAAGCTTGTTTTCGGGTAATGTGGGCATTTTTTGCACGAATTTGAAGCTAAAATACTCACTATTTCAATTAAATCACACGTTTTCGCTTCATAATCGTGATGCAGCACAATAAGTTGAGTCAGACAATGCTTTTGTTTGGTATAAAAAGCTTGTTTTGACGTAATTTGAGCATTTTTTGTGTGAATTTGAAGCGAGAATACTTGCTATTTCAATGAAATCAAACGTTTTCTCTTCAGAATAGTGATGCAGTACATAAAGTTGAGTCAGACAATGCTTTTGTTTGGTTGAAAAAGGTTGTTTTATAGTAATATGAGCATTTCATTGAGCGAATTTGATGTTAGAATACTCACTATTTCAATGAAATCACATGTTTTCGCTTCACAATCCTGAGGCAGAACAAAAAGTTGAGTCAGACAATGCTTTTGTTTTGTTTAAAAAGCTTGTTTTAGGGTAATTTGAGCATTTTTTTGAACGAATTCAAAGCTCGAATTCTCACTATTTCAATTAAATCACACGTTTTCGCTTCAGAATAGTGATGCAGAACAAAAATTTGAGTCAGACAATGCTTGTGTCGGTTTAAAAACTTGTTTTCGGGTAATTTGAGCATTTCTTTGAGCGAATTTGATGTTAGAATACTCACTATTTGAATGAAATCACACGTTTTCGCTTAGCAATCGTGATGCAGGACAAAAGTTGAGTCAGACAATGCTTTTGTTTGGTTGAAAAAGCTTGTTTTGACGTAATTTGAGCATTTTTTGTGCGAATTTGAAGCAAGAATATTTACTATTTCAATGAAATCACACGTTTTCGCTTCAGAATGGTGATGCAGAACAAAAATTTGAGTCAGACAATGCTTTTGTTTGGTTTAAAAACTTGTTTTCGGGTAATTTGAGCATTTCTTTGAGCGAATTTGACGTTAGAATACTCACTATTTGAATGAAATCACACGTTTTCGCTTCAGAATAGTGATGTAGAACACAAAGTTGTGTCAGACAATGCTTTTGTTTGGTTGAAAAAGCTTGTTTTGACGTAATTTGAGCATTTTTTGTGCGAATTTGAAGCAAGAATATTTACTATTTCAATCAAATCACACGTTTTCGCTTCAGAATGGTGATGCAGAACTCAAAGTTGAGTCAGACAATGCTTTTGTTTGGTTTAAAAAGCTTGTTTTAGGGTAATTTGAGCATTTTATGCAGGAATTTGAAGCTGGAATACTCACTATTTCAATGAAATCACAGGTTTTCGCTTCAGAATAGTGATGTAGAACACAAAGTTGTGTCAGATAATGCTTTTGTTTGGTTGAAAAAGCTTGTTTTGATGTAATTTGAGCATTTTTTGTGCGAATTTGAAACAAGAATACTTATTATTTCAATGAAATCACACGTTTTCGCTTCAGAATAGTGATGCAGAACAAAAAGTTGAGTCAGATAATGCTTTTGTTTGGTTGAAAAAGCTTGTTTTAGGGAAATGTGAGCATTTATTTGTGCAAATTTGAAGCTGGAATACTCACTATTTCAATGACATCACACGTTTTCGCTTCAGAATAGTGATGCAGAACAAAAAGTTGAGTCAGACAATGCTTTTGTTTGGTTTAAAAAGCTTGCTTTCAGGTAATTTGAGCATTTTTTGCGCGAATTTGAAGCTAAAATACTTAGTATTTCAAAGAAATCACACGTTTTCACTTCATAATAGTGATGCAGAATTCCAAGTTGAGTCAGTCAATGCTTTTGTTTGGTTTAAAAAGCTTGTTTTCAGGTAATTTGAGCATTTTTTTGCGCGACTTTGAAGCTAAAATACTCACTATATCAATTAAATCACAGGTTTTCGCTTCATAATAGTGAGGCAGAACAAAAAATTGAGTCAGAAAATGCTTTTGTTTGGTTTAAAAGCTTGTTTTTGGGTAACTTGAACATTTTTTTGCGGGAATTTAATGCTACAATACTCACTATTTCAATGAAATCACACGTTTTCGCTTCACAATAGTGATGCAGGACAAAATGTTGAGTCAGACAATGCTTTTGTTTGGTTGAAAAAGCTTGTTTTGACGTAATTTGAGCATTTTTGTGCGAATTTGAAGCAAGAATATTTACTATTTCAATGAAATCACACGTTTTCGCTTCAGAATGGTGATGCAGAACTCAAAATTGAGTCAGACAATGCTTTTGTTTGGTTTAAAAGCTTGTTTTAGGGTAATTTGAGCATTTTATGCAGGAATTTGAAGCTGGAATACTCACTATCTCAATGAAATCACACGTTTTCGCTTCAGAATAGTGATGCAGAACAAAAAGTTGAGTCAGACAATGCTTTTGTTTGGTTTAAAAAGCTTGCTTTCAGGTAATTTGAGCATTTTTTGCGCGAATTTGAAGCTAAAATACTTAGTATTTCAAAGAAATCACACGTTTTCACTTCATAATAGTGATGCAGAACTCCAAGTTGAGTCAGTCAATGCTTTTGTTTGGTTTAAAAAGCTTGTTTTCAGGTAATTTGAGCATTTTTTTGCGCGACTTTGAAGCTAAAATACTCACTATATCAATTAAATCACAGGTTTTCGCTTCATAATAGTGAGGCAGAACAAAAAATTGAGTCAGAAAATGCTTTTGTTTGGTTTAAAAAGCTTGTTTTTGGGTAACTTGAACATTTTTTTGCGGGAATTTAATGCTACAATACTCACTATTTCAATGAAATCACACGTTTTCGCTTCACAATAGTGATGCAGGACAAAATGTTGAGTCAGACAATGCTTTTGTTTGGTTGAAAAAGCTTGTTTTGACGTAATTTGAGCATTTTTTGTGCGAATTTGAAGCAAGAATATTTACTATTTCAATGAAATCACACGTTTTCGCTTCAGAATGGTGATGCAGAACTCAAAATTGAGTCAGACAATGCTTTTGTTTGGTTTAAAAAGCTTGTTTTAGGGTAATTTGAGCATTTTATGCAGGAATTTGAAGCTGGAATACTCACTATCTCAATGAAATCACACGTTTTCGCTTCAGAATAGTGATGCAGAACAAAAAGTTGAGTCAGACAATGCTTTTGTTTGGTTTAAAAAGCTTGCTTTCAGATAATTTGAGCATTTTTTGCGCGAATTTGAAGTTAAAATACTCACTATATCAATTAAATCACAGGATTTCGCTTCATAATAGTGAGGCAGAACAAAAAATTGAGTCAGAAAATGCTTTTGTTTGGTTTAAAAAGCTTGTTTTAGGGTAACTTGAACATTTTTTTGCGGGAATTTAATGCTACAATACTCACTATTTCAATGAAATCACACGTTTTCGCTTCACAATAGTGATGCAGAACAAAAAATTGAGTCAGAAAATGCTTTTGTTTGGTTTAAAAAGCTTGTTTTAGGGTAACTTGAACATTTTTTTGCGGGAATTTAATGCTACAATACTCACTATTTCAATGAAATCACACGTTTTCGCTTCACAATAGTGATGCAGAACAAAAAGTTGAGTCAGACAATGCTTTTGTTTGGTATAAAAAGCTGGTTTTGACGTAATTTGAGCATTTTTTGTGTGAATTTGAAGCTAGAATACTTACTATTTCAATGAAATCAAACGTTTTCTCTTCAGAATGGTGATGCAGTACAAAAAGTTGAGTCAGACAATGCTTTTGTTTGGTTGAAAAATGTTGTTTTATAGTAATTTGAGCATTTCATTGAGCGAATTTGATGTTAGAATACTCACTATTTCAATGAAATCACACGTTTTCGCTTCACAATCCTGAGGCAGAACAAAAAGTTGAGTCAGACAATGCTTTTGTTTTGTTTAAAAAGCTTGTTTTCGGGTAATTTGAGCATTTCTTTGAGCGAATTTGACGTTAGAATACTCACTATTTCAAAGAAATCACACGTTTTCGCTTCAGAATAGTGATGCAGAAGAAAAAGTTGAGTCAGACACTGCTTTTGTTTGGTTGAAAAAGCTTGTTTTGATGTAATTTGAGCATTTTTTGTGCGAATTTGAAACAAGAATACTTATTATTTCAATGAAATCACACGTTTTCGCTTCAGAATAGTGATGCAGAACAAAAAGTTGAGTCAGATAATGCTTTTGTTTGGTTGAAAAAGCTTGTTTTAGGGAAATGTGAGCATTTATTTGCGCAAATTTGAAGCTAAAATACTCCCTATTCCAATGAAATCACACGGTTTCACTTAATAATAATGATGCAGAACAAAAAGATGAGGCAGCCAATGCTTTTGTTTTGGTTTAAAAAGCTTGTTTAAGGGTAATTTGAGCATTTCTTTGAGCGAATTTGAAGCTGGAATACTCACTATTTCAATGACATCACACGGTTTCGCTTCAGAATAGTGATGCAGAACAAAAAGTTGAGTCAGACAATGCTTTTGTTTGGTTTAAAAAGCTTGCTTTCAGGTAATTTGAGCATTTTTTGCGCGAATTTGAAGCTAAAATACTCACCCTATCAATTAAATCACAGGTTTTCGCTTCATAATAGTGAGGCAGAACAAAAAATTGAGTCAGAAAATGCTTTTGTTTGGTTTAACAAGCTTGTTTTAGGGTAACTTGAACATTTTTTTGCGGGAATTTAATGCTACAATACTCACTATTTCAATGAAATCACACGTTTTCGCTTCACAATAGTGATGCAGAACAAAAAATTGAGTCAGAAAATGCTTTTGTTTGGTTTAAAAAGCTTGTTTTAGGGTAACTTGAACATTTTTTTGCGGGAATTTAATGCTACAATACTCACTATTTCAATGAAATCACACGTTTTCGCTTCACAATAGTGATGCAGAACAAAAAGTTGAGTCAGACAATGCTTTTGTTTGGTATAAAAAGCTGGTTTTGACGTAATTTGAGCATTTTTTGTGTGAATTTGAAGCTAGAATACTTACTATTTCAATGAAATCAAACGTTTTCTCTTCAGAATAGTGATGCAATACAAAAAGTTGAGTCAGACAATGCTTTTGTTTGGTTGAAAAATGCTGTTTTATATTAATTTGAGCATTTCATTGAGCGAATTTGATGTTAGAATACTCACTATTTCAATGAAATCACACGTTTTCGCTTCACAATCCTGAGGCAGAACAAAAAGTTGAGTCAGACAATGCTTTTGTTTTGTTTAAAAGCTTGTTTTCGGGTAATTTGAGCATTTCTTTGAGCGAATTTGACGTTGGAATACTCACTATTTCAATGAAATCACACGTTTTCGCTTCAGAATAGTGATGCAGAACAAAAAGTTGAGTCAGACAATGCTTTTGTTTGGTTTAAAAAGCTTGCTTTCAGGTAATTTGAGCATTTTTTGCGCGAATTTGAAGCTAAAATGCTCACTATATCAATTAAATCACAGGTTTTCTCTTCATTATAGTGAGGCAGAACAAAAAATTGAGTCAGAAAATGCTTTTGTTTGGTTTAAAAGCTTGTTTTCGGGTAATGTGGGCATTTTTTGCACGAATTTGAAGCTAAAATACTCAGTATTTCAATTAAATCACACGTTTTCGCTTCATAATCGTGATGCAGCACAATAAGTTGAGTCAGACAATGCTTTTGTTTGGTATAAAAAGCTTGTTTTGACGTAATTTGAGCATTTTTTGTGTGAATTTGAAGCGAGAATACTTGCTATTTCAATGAAATCAAACGTTTTCTCTTCAGAATAGTGATGCAGTACATAAAGTTGAGTCAGACAATGCTTTTGTTTGGTTGAAAAAGGTTGTTTTATAGTAATATGAGCATTTCATTGAGCGAATTTGATGTTAGAATACTCACTATTTCAATGAAATCACATGTTTTCGCTTCACAATCCTGAGGCAGAACAAAAAGTTGAGTCAGACAATGCTTTTGTTTTGTTTAAAAAGCTTGTTTTAGGGTAATTTGAGCATTTTTTTGAACGAATTCAAAGCTCGAATTCTCACTATTTCAATTAAATCACACGTTTTCGCTTCAGAATAGTGATGCAGAACAAAAATTTGAGTCAGACAATGCTTGTGTCGGTTTAAAAACTTGTTTTCGGGTAATTTGAGCATTTCTTTGAGCGAATTTGATGTTAGAATACTCACTATTTGAATGAAATCACACGTTTTCGCTTAGCAATCGTGATGCAGGACAAAAAGTTGAGTCAGACAATGCTTTTGTTTGGTTGAAAAAGCTTGTTTTGACGTAATTTGAGCATTTTTTGTGCGAATTTGAAGCAAGAATATTTACTATTTCAATGAAATCACACGTTTTCGCTTCAGAATGGTGATGCAGAACTCAAAATTGAGTCAGACAATGCTTTTGTTTGGTTTAAAAAGCTTGTTTTAGGGTAATTTGAGCATTTTATGCAGGAATTTGAAGCTGGAATACTCACTATCTCAATGAAATCACACGTTTTCGCTTCAGAATAGTGATGTAGAACACAAAGTTGTGTCAGACAATGCTTTTGTTTGGTTGAAAAAGCTTGTTTTGATGTAATTTGAGCATTTTTTGTGCGAATTTGAAACAAGAATACTTATTATTTCAATGAAATCACACGTTTTCGCTTCAGAATAGTGATGCAGAACAAAAAGTTGAGTCAGATAATGCTTTTGTTTGGTTGAAAAAGCTTGTTTTAGGGAAATGTGAGCATTTATTTGCGCAAATTTGAAGCTAAAATACTCCCTATTCCAATGAAATCACACGGTTTCACTTAATAATAATGATGCAGAACAAAAAGATGAGGCAGCCAATGCTTTTGTTTTGGTTTAAAAAGCTTGTTTAAGGGTAATTTGAGCATTTCTTTGAGCGAATTTGAAGCTGGAATACTCACTATTTCAATGACATCACACGGTTTCGCTTCAGAATAGTGATGCAGAACAAAAAGTTGAGTCAGACAATGCTTTTGTTTGGTTTAAAAAGCTTGCTTTCAGGTAATTTGAGCATTTTTTGCGCGAATTTGAAGCTAAAATACTCACCCTATCAATTAAATCACAGGTTTTCGCTTCATAATAGTGAGGCAGAACAAAAAATTGAGTCAGAAAATGCTTTTGTTTGGTTTAAAAAGCTTGTTTTAGGGTAACTTGAACATTTTTTTGCGGGAATTTAATGCTACAATACTCACTATTTCAATGAAATCACACGTTTTCGCTTCACAATAGTGATGCAGAACAAAAAATTGAGTCAGAAAATGCTTTTGTTTGGTTTAAAAAGCTTGTTTTAGGGTAATTTGAGCATTTTATGCAGGAATTTGAAGCTGGAATACTCACTATTTCAATGAAATCACACGTTTTCACTTCAGAATAGTGATGCAGAACAAAAAGTTGAGTCAGACAATGCTTTTGTTTGGTATAAAAAGCTGGTTTTGACGTAATTTGAGCATTTTTTGTGTGAATTTGAAGCTAGAATACTTACTATTTCAATGAAATCAAACGTTTTCTCTTCAGAATAGTGATGCAATACAAAAAGTTGAGTCAGACAATGCTTTTGTTTGGTTGAAAAATGTTGTTTTATAGTAATTTGAGCATTTCATTGAGCGAATTTGATGTTAGAATACTCACTATTTCAATGAAATCACACGTTTTCGCTTCACAATCCTGAGGCAGAACAAAAAGTTGAGTCAGACAATGCTTTTGTTTTGTTTAAAAAGCTTGTTTTCGGGTAATTTGAGCATTTCTTTGAGCGAATTTGACGTTAGAATACTCACTATTTCAATGAAATCACACGTTTTCGCTTCAGAATAGTGATGCAGAACAAAAAGTTGAGTCAGACAATGCTTTTGTTTGGTTTAAAAAGCTTGCTTTCAGGTAATTTGAGCATTTTTTGCGCGAATTTGAAGCTAAAATGCTCACTATATCAATTAAATCACAGGTTTTCTCTTCATAATAGTGAGGCAGAACAAAAAATTGAGTCAGAAAATGCTTTTGTTTGGTTTAAAAGCTTGTTTTCGGGTAATGTGGGCATTTTTTGCACGAATTTGAAGCTAAAATACTCACTATTTCAATTAAATCACACGTTTTCGCTTCATAATCGTGATGCAGCACAATAAGTTGAGTCAGACAATGCTTTTGTTTGGTATAAAAAGCTTGTTTTGACGTAATTTGAGCATTTTTTGTGTGAATTTGAAGCGAGAATACTTGCTATTTCAATGAAATCAAACGTTTTCTCTTCAGAAAAGTGATGCAGTACATAAAGTTGAGTCAGACAATGCGTTTGTTTGGTTGAAAAAGGTTGTTTTATAGTAATTTGAGCATTTCATTGAGCGAATTTGATGTTAGAATACTCACTATTTCAATGAAATCACACGTTTTCGCTTCACAATCCTGAGGCAGAACAAAAAGTTGAGTCAGACAATGCTTTTGTTTTGTTTAAAAAGCTTGTTTTTGGGTAATTTGAGCATTTTTTTGCACGAATTCAAAGCTCGAATTCTCACTATTACAATTAAATCACACGTTTTCACTTCAGAATAGTGATGCAGAACAAAAATTTGAATCAGACAATGCTTGTGTCGGTTTAAAAACTTGTTTTCGGGTAATTTGAGCATTTCTTTGAGCGAATTTGATGTTAGAATACTCACTATTTGAATGAAATCACACGTTTTCGCTTAGCAATCGTGATGCAGGACAAAAAGTTGAGTCAGACAATGCTTTTGTTTGGTTGAAAAAGCTTGTTTTGATGTAATTTGAGCATTTTTTGTGCGAATTTGAAACAAGAATATTTACTATTTCAATGAAATCACACGTTTTCGCTTCAGAATAGTGATGCAGAACAAAAAGTTGAGTCAGATAATGCTTTTGTTTCGTTGAAAAAGCTTGTTTTAGGGAAATGTGAGCATTTATTTGCGCAAATTTGAAGCTAAAATACTCCCTATTCCAATGAAATCACACGGTTTCACTTAATAATAATGATGCAGAACAAAAAGATGAGGCAGCTAATGCTTTTGTTTTGGTTTAAAAAGCATGTTTAAGGGTAATTTGCGCATTTCTTTGAGCGAATTTGAAGCTGGAATACTCACTATTTCAATGACATCACACGTTTTCGCTTCAGAATAGTGATGCAGAACAAAAAGTTGAGTCAGACAATGCTTTTGTTTGGTTTAAAAAGCTTGCTTTCAGGTAATTTGAGCATTTTTTGCGCGAATTTGAAGCTAAAATACTCAATATATCAATTAAATCACAGGTTTTCGCTTCACAATAGTGAGGCAGAACAAAAAATTGAGTCAGAAAATGCTTTTGTTTGGTTTAAAAAGCTTGTTTTAGGGTAACTTGAACATTTTTTTGCGGGAATTTAATGCTACAATACTCACTATTTCAATGAAATCACACGTTTTCGCTTCACAATAGTGATGCAGAACAAAAAATTGAGTCAGAAAATGCTTTTGTTTGGTTTAAAAAGCTTGTTTTAGGGTAACTTGAACATTTTTTGCGGGAATTTAATGCTACAATACTCACTATTTCAATGAAATCACACGTTTTCACTTCACAATAGTGATGCAGAACAAAAAGTTGAGTCAGACAATGCTTTTGTTTGTTATAAAAAGCTGGTTTTGACGTAATTTGAGCATTTTTTGTGTGAATTTGAAGCTAGAATACTTACTATTTCAATGAAATCAAACATTTTCTCTTCAGAATAGTGATGCAGTACAAAAAGTTGAGTCAGGCAATGCTTTTGTTTGGTTGAAAAATGTTGTTTTATAGTAATTTGAGCATTTCATTGAGCGAATTTGATGTTAGAATACTCACTATTTCAATGAAATCACACGTTTTCGCTTCACAATCCTGAGGCAGAACAAAAAGTTGAGTCAGACAATGCTTTTGTTTTGTTTAAAAAGCTTGTTTTCGGGTAATTTGAGCATTTCTTTGAGCGAATTTGACGTTAGAATACTCACTATTTCAATGAAATCACACGTTTTCGCTTCAGAATAGTGATGCAGAACAAAAAGTTGAGTCAGACAATGCTTTTGTTTGTTTTAAAAGGTTGCTTTCAGGTAATTTGAGCATTTTTTGCGCGAATTTGAAGCTAAAATGCTCACTATATCAATTAAATCACAGGTTTTCTCTTCATAATAGTGAGGCAGAACAAAAAATTGAGTCAGAAAATGCTTTTGTTTGGTTTAAAAGCTTGTTTTCGGGTAATGTGGGCATTTTTTGCACGAATTTGAAGCTAAAATACTCACTATTTCAATTAAATCACACGTTTTCGCTTCATAATCGTGATGCAGCACAATAAGTTGAGTCAGACAATGCTTTTGTTTGGTATAAAAAGCTTGTTTTGACGTAATTTGAGCATTTTTGTGTGAATTTGAAGCGAGAATACTTGCTATTTCAATGAAATCAAACGTTTTCTCTTCAGAAAAGTGATGCAGTACATAAAGTTGAGTCAGACAATGCGTTTGTTTGGTTGAAAAAGGTTGTTTTATAGTAATTTGAGCATTTCATTGAGCGAATTTGATGTTAGAATACTCACTATTTCAATGAAATCACACGTTTTCGCTTCACAATCCTGAGGCAGAACAAAAAGTTGAGTCAGACAATGCTTTTGTTTTGTTTAAAAAGCTTGTTTTTGGGTAATTTGAGCATTTTTTTGCACGAATTCAAAGCTCGAATTCTCACTATTTCAATTAAATCACACGTTTTCGCTTCAGAATAGTGATGCAGAACAAAAATTTGAGTCAGACAATGCTTGTGTCGGTTTAAAAACTTGTTTTCGGGTAATTTGAGCATTTCTTTGAGCGAATTTGATGTTAGAATACTCACTATTTGAATGAAATCACACGTTTTCGCTTAGCAATCGTGATGCAGGACAAAAAGTTGAGTCAGACAATGCTTTTGTTTGGTTGAAAAAGCTTGTTTTGACGTAATTTGAGCATTTTTTGTGCGAATTTGAAGCAAGAATATTTACTATTTCAATGAAATCACACGTTTTCGCTTCAGAATGGTGATGCAGAACTCAAAGTTGAGTCAGACAATGCTTTTGTTTGGTTTAAAAAGCTTGTTTTAGGGTAATTTGAGCATTGTATGCAGGAATTTGAAGCTGGAATACTCACTATGTCAATGAAATCACACGTTTTCGCTTCAGAATAGTGATGTAGAACACAAAGTTGTGTCAGACAATGCTTTTGTTTGGTTGAAAAAGCTTGTTTTGATGTAATTTGAGCATTTTTTGTGCGAATTTGAAACAAGAATACTTATTATTTCAATCAAATCACACGTTTTCGCTTCAGAATAGTGATGCAGAACAAAAAGTTGAGTCAGATAATGCTTTTGTTTGGTTGAAAAAGCTTGTTTTAGGGAAATGTGAGCATTTATTTGCGCAAATTTGAAGCTGGAATACTCACTATTTCAATGATATCACACGTTTTCGCTTCAGAATAGTGATGCAGAACAAAAAGTTGAGTCAGACAATGCTTTTGTTTGGTTTAAAAAGCTTGCTTTCAGGTAATTTGAGCATTTTTTGCGCGAATTTGAAGCTAAAATACTTAGTATTTCAAAGAAATCACACGTTTTCGCTTCATAATAGTGATGCAGAACTCCAAGTTGAGTCAGTCAATGCTTTTGTTTGGTTTAAAAAGCTTGTTTTCAGGTAATTTGAGCATTTTTTTGCGCGACTTTGAAGCTAAAATACTCACTATATCAATTAAATCACAGGTTTTCGCTTCATAATAGTGAGGCATAACAAAAAATTGAGTCAGAAAATGCTTTTGTTTGGTTTAAAAAGCTTGTTTTTGGGTAACTTGAACATTTTTTTGCGGGAATTTAATGCTACAATACTCACTATTTCAATGAAATCACACGTTTTCGCTTCACAATAGTGATGCAGGACAAAATGTTGAGTCAGACAATGCTTTTGTTTGGTTGAAAAAGCTTGTTTTGACGTAATTTGAGCATTTTTTGTGCGAATTTGAAGCAAGAATATTTACTATTTCAATGAAATCACACGTTTTCGCTTCAGAATGGTGATGCAGAACTCAAAGTTGAGTCAGACAATGCTTTTGTTTGGTTTAAAAAGCTTGTTTTCGGGTAACTTGAACATTTTTTTGCGGGAATTTAATGCTACAATACTCACTATTTCAATGAAATCACACGTTTTCTCTTCACAATAGTGATGCAGGACAAAAAGTTGAGTCAGACAATGCTTTTGTTTGGTTGAAAAAGCTTGTTTTGACGTAATTTGAGCATTTTTTGTGCGAATTTGAAGCTGGAATACTCACTATTTCAATGAAATCACACGTTTTCGCTTCAGAATGGTGATGCAGAACTCAAAGTTGAGTCAGACAATGCTTTTGTTTGGTTTAAAAAGCTTGTTTTAGGCTAATTTGAGCATTTTATGCAGGAATTTGAAGCTGGAATACTCACTATTTCAATGAAATCACACGTTTTCGCTTCAGAATAGTGATGTAGAACACAAAGTTGTGTCAGACAATGCTTTTGTTTGGTTGAAAAAGCTTGTTTTGATGTAATTTGAGCATTTTTTGTGCGAATTTGAAACAAGAATACTTATTATTTCAATGAAATCACACGTTTTCGCTTCAGAATAGTGATGCAGAACAAAAAGTTGAGTCAGATAATGCTTTTGTTTGGTTGAAAAAGCTTGTTTTAGGGAAATGTGAGCATTTATTTCGGCAAATTTGAAGCTAAAATACTCCCTATTCCAATGAAATCACACGGTTTCACTTAATAATAATGATGCAGAACAAAAAGATGAGGCAGCCAATGCTTTTGTTTTGGTTTAAAAAGCTTGTTTAAGGGTAATTTGAGCATTTCTTTGAGCGAATTTGAAGCTGGAATACTCACTATTTCAATGACATCACACGTTTTCACTTCAGAATAGTGATGCAGAACAAAAAGTTGAGTCAGACAATGCTTTTGTTTGGTTTAAAAAGCTTGCTTTCAGGTAATTTGAGCATTTTTTGCGCGAATTTGAAGCTAAAATACTCACCCTATCAATTAAATCACAGGTTTTCGCTTCATAATAGTGAGGCAGAACAAAACATTGAGTCAGAAAATGCTTTTGTTTGGTTTAAAAAGCTTGTTTTAGGGTAACTTGAACATTTTTTTGCGGGAATTTAATGCTACAATACTCACTATTTCAATGAAATCACACGTTTTCGCTTCACAATAGTGATGCAGAACAAAAAATTGAGTCAGAAAATGCTTTTGTTTGGTTTAAAAAGCTTGTTTTAGGGTAATTTGAGCATTTTATGCAGGAATTTAATGCTACAATACTCACTATTTCAATGAAATCACACGTTTTCACTTCACAATAGTGATGCAGAACAAAAAGTTGAGTCAGACAATGCTTTTGTTTGTTATAAAAAGCTGGTTTTGACGTAATTTGAGCATTTTTTGTGTGAATTTGAAGCTAGAATACTTACTATTTCAATGAAATCAAACGTTTTCTCTTCAGAATAGTGATGCAGTACAAAAAGTTGAGTCAGGCAATGCTTTTGTTTGGTTGAAAAATGTTGTTTTATAGTAATTTGAGCATTTCATTGAGCGAATTTGATGTTAGAATACTCACTATTTCAATGAAATCACACGTTTTCGCTTCACAATCCTGAGGCAGAACAAAAGGTTGAATCATACAATTGTTTTGTTTGGTTGAAAAACTTGTTTTCGGGTAATTTGAGCATTTCTTTGAGCGAATTTGACGTTAGAATACTCACTTTTTCAATGAAATCACACGTTTTCGCTTCAGAATAGTGATGCAGAACAAAAAGTTGAGTCAGACAATGCTTTTGTTTGGTTTAAAAAGCTTGCTTTCAGGTAATTTGAGCATTTTTTGCGCGAATTTGAAGCTAAAATGCTCACTATATCAATTAAATCACAGGTTTTCTCTTCATAATAGTGAGGCAGAACAAAAAATTGAGTCAGAAAATGCTTTTGTTTGGTTTAAAAGCTTGTTTTCGGGTAATGTGGGCATTTTTTGCACGAATTTGAAGCTAAAATACTCACTATTTCAATTAAATCACACGTTTTCGCTTCATAATCGTGATGCAGCACAATAAGTTGAGTCAGACAATGCTTTTGTTTGGTATAAAAAGCTTGTTTTGACGTAATTTGAGCATTTTTTGTGTGAATTTGAAGCGAGAATACTTGCTATTTCAATGAAATCAAACGTTTTCTCTTCAGAAAAGTGATGCAGTACATAAAGTTGAGTCAGACAATGCGTTTGTTTGGTTGAAAAAGGTTGTTTTATAGTAATTTGAGCATTTCATTGAGCGAATTTGATGTTAGAATACTCACTATTTCAATGAAATCACACGTTTTCGCTTCACAATCCTGAGGCAGAACAAAAAGTTGAGTCAGACAATGCTTTTGTTTTGTTTAAAAAGCTTGTTTTTGGGTAATTTGAGCATTTTTTTGCACGAATTCAAAGCTCGAATTCTCACTATTTCAATTAAATCACACGTTTTCGCTTCAGAATAGTGATGCAGAACAAAAATTTGAGTCAGACAATGCTTGTGTCGGTTTAAAAACTTGTTTTCGGGTAATTTGAGCATTTCTTTGAGCGAATTTGATGTTAGAATACTCACTATTTGAATGAAATCACACGTTTTCGCTTAGCAATCGTGATGCAGGACAAAAAGTTGAGTCAGACAATGCTTTTGTTTGGTTGAAAAAGCTTGTTTTGACGTAATTTGAGCATTTTTTGTGCGAATTTGAAGCAAGAATATTTACTATTTCAATGAAATCACACGTTTTCGCTTCAGAATGGTGATGCAGAACTCAAAGTTGAGTCAGACAATGCTTTTGTTTGGTTTAAAAAGCTTGTTTTAGGGTAATTTGAGCATTGTATGCAGGAATTTGAAGCTGGAATACTCACTATGTCAATGAAATCACACGTTTTCGCTTCAGAATAGTGATGTAGAACACAAAGTTGTGTCAGACAATGCTTTTGTTTGGTTGAAAAAGCTTGTTTTGATGTAATTTGAGCATTTTTTGTGCGAATTTGAAACAAGAATACTTATTATTTCAATGAAATCACACGTTTTCGCTTCAGAATAGTGATGCAGAACAAAAAGTTGAGTCAGATAATGCTTTTGTTTGGTTGAAAAAGCTTGTTTTAGGGAAATGTGAGCATTTATTTGCGCAAATTTGAAGCTGGAATACTCACTATTTCAATGACATCACACGTTTTCGCTTCAGAATAGTGATGCAGAACAAAAAGTTGAGTCAGACAATGCTTTTGTTTGGTTTAAAAGCTTGCTTTCAGGTAATTTGAGCATTTTTTGCGCGAATTTGAAGCTAAAATACTTAGTATTTCAAAGAAATCACACGTTTTCGCTTCATAATAGTGATGCAGAACTCCAAGTTGAGTCAGTCAATGCTTTTGTTTGGTTTAAAAAGCTTGTTTTCAGGTAATTTGAGCATTTTTTTGCGCGACTTTGAAGCTAAAATACTCACTATATCAATTAAATCACAGGTTTTCGCTTCATAATAGTGAGGCATAACAAAAAATTGAGTCAGAAAATGCTTTTGTTTGGTTTAAAAAGCTTGTTTTTGGGTAACTTGAACATTTTTTGCGGGAATTTAATGCTACAATACTCACTATTTCAATGAAATCACACGTTTTCGCTTCACAATAGTGATGCAGGACAAAATGTTGAGTCAGACAATGCTTTTGTTTGGTTGAAAAAGCTTGTTTTGACGTAATTTGAGCATTTTTTGTGCGAATTTGAAGCAAGAATATTTACTATTTCAATGAAATCACACGTTTTCGCTTCAGAATGGTGATGCAGAACTCAAAGTTGAGTCAGACAATGCTTTTGTTTGGTTTAAAAAGCTTGTTTTCGGGTAACTTGAACATTTTTTTGCGGGAATTTAATGCTACAATACTCACTATTTCAATGAAATCACACGTTTTCTCTTCACAATAGTGATGCAGGACAAAAAGTTGAGTCAGACAATGCTTTTGTTTGGTTGAAAAAGCTTGTTTTGACGTAATTTGAGCATTTTTTGTGCGAATTTGAAGCTGGAATACTCACTATTTCAATGAAATCACACGTTTTCGCTTCAGAATGGTGATGCAGAACTCAAAGTTGAGTCAGACAATGCTTTTGTTTGGTTTAAAAAGCTTGTTTTAGGCTAATTTGAGCATTTTATGCAGGAATTTGAAGCTGGAATACTCACTATTTCAATGAAATCACACGTTTTCGCTTCAGAATAGTGATGTAGAACACAAAGTTGTGTCAGACAATGCTTTTGTTTGGTTGAAAAAGCTTGTTTTGATGTAATTTGAGCATTTTTTGTGCGAATTTGAAACAAGAATACTTATTATTTCAATGAAATCACACGTTTTCGCTTCAGAATAGTGATGCAGAACAAAAAGTTGAGTCAGATAATGCTTTTGTTTGGTTGAAAAAGCTTGTTTTAGGGAAATGTGAGCATTTATTTGCGCAAATTTGAAGCTAAAATACTCCCTATTCCAATGAAATCACACGGTTTCACTTAATAATAATGATGCAGAACAAAAAGATGAGGCAGCCAATGCTTTTGTTTTGGTTTAAAAAGCTTGTTTAAGGGTAATTTGAGCATTTCTTTGAGCGAATTTGAAGCTGGAATACTCACTATTTCAATGACATCACACGTTTTCACTTCAGAATAGTGATGCAGAACAAAAAGTTGAGTCAGACAATGCTTTTGTTTGGTTTAAAAAGCTTGCTTTCAGGTAATTTGAGCATTTTTTGCGCGAATTTGAAGCTAAAATACTCACCCTATCAATTAAATCACAGGTTTTCGCTTCATAATAGTGAGGCAGAACAAAACATTGAGTCAGAAAATGCTTTTGTTTGGTTTAAAAAGCTTGTTTTAGGGTAACTTGAACATTTTTTTGCGGGAATTTAATGCTACAATACTCACTATTTCAATGAAATCACACGTTTTCGCTTCACAATAGTGATGCAGAACAAAAAATTGAGTCAGAAAATGCTTTTGTTTGGTTTAAAAGCTTGTTTTAGGGTAACTTGAACATTTTTTTGCGGGAATTTAATGCTACAATACTCACTATTTCAATGAAATCACACGTTTTCGCTTCACAATAGTGATGCAGAACAAAAAGTTGAGTCAGACAATGCTTTTGTTTGGTATAAAAAGCTGGTTTTGACGTAATTTGAGCATTTTTTGTGTGAATTTGAAGCTAGAATACTTACTATTTCAATGAAATCAAACGTTTTCTCTTCAGAATAGTGATGCAATACAAAAAGTTGAGTCAGACAATGCTTTTGTTTGGTTGAAAAATGTTGTTTTATAGTAATTTGAGCATTTCATTGAGCGAATTTGATGTTAGAATACTCACTATTTCAATGAAATCACACGTTTTCGCTTCACAATCCTGAGGCAGAACAAAAAGTTGAGTCAGACAATGCTTTTGTTTTGTTTAAAAAGCTTGTTTTCGGGTAATTTGAGCATTTCTTTGAGCGAATTTGACGTTAGAATACTCACTATTTCAATGAAATCACACGTTTTCGCTTCAGAATAGTGATGCAGAACAAAAAGTTGAGTCAGACAATGCTTTTGTTTGGTTTAAAAAGCTTGCTTTCAGGTAATTTGAGCATTTTTTGCGCGAATTTGAAGCTAAAATGCTCACTATATCAATTAAATCACAGGTTTTCTCTTCATAATAGTGAGGCAGAACAAAAAATTGAGTCAGAAAATGCTTTTGTTTGGTTTAAAAGCTTGTTTTCGGGTAATGTGGGCATTTTTTTGCACGAATTTGAAGCTAAAATACTCACTATTTCAATTAAATCACACGTTTTCGCTTCATAATCGTGATGCAGCACAATAAGTTGAGTCAGACAATGCTTTTGTTTGGTATAAAAAGCTTGTTTTGACGTAATTTGAGCATTTTTTGTGTGAATTTGAAGCGAGAATACTTGCTATTTCAATGAAATCAAACGTTTTCTCTTCAGAAAAGTGATGCAGTACATAAAGTTGAGTCAGACAATGCGTTTGTTTGGTTGAAAAAGGTTGTTTTATAGTAATTTGAGCATTTCATTGAGCGAATTTGATGTTGGAATACTCACTATTTCAATGAAATCACACGTTTTCGCTTCACAATCCTGAGGCAGAACAAAAAGTTGAGTCAGACAATGCTTTTGTTTTGTTTAAAAAGCTTGTTTTTGGGTAATTTGAGCATTTTTTTGCACGAATTCAAAGCTCGAATTCTCACTATTTCAATTAAATCACACGTTTTCGCTTCAGAATAGTGATGCAGAACAAAAATTTGAATCAGACAATGCTTGTGTCGGTTTAAAAACTTGTTTTCGGGTAATTTGAGCATTTCTTTGAACGAATTTGATGTTAGAATACTCACTATTTGAATGAAATCACACGTTTTCGCTTAGCAATCGTGATGCAGGACAAAAAGTTGAGTCAGACAATGCTTTTGTTTGGTTGAAAAAGCTTGTTTTGATGTAATTTGAGCATTTTTTGTGCGAATTTGAAACAAGAATATTTACTATTTCAATGAAATCACACGTTTTCGCTTCAGAATAGTGATGCAGAACAAAAAGTTGAGTCAGATAATGCTTTTGTTTGGTTGAAAAAGCTTGTTTTAGGGAAATGTGAGCATTTATTTGCGCAAATTTGAAGCTAAAATACTCCCTATTCCAATGAAATCACACGGTTTCACTTAATAATAATGATGCAGAACAAAAAGATGAGGCAGCTAATGCTTTTGTTTTGGTTTAAAAAGCATGTTTAAGGGTAATTTGAGCATTTCTTTGAGCGAATTTGAAGCTGGAATACTCACTATTTCAATGACATCACACGTTTTCGCTTCAGAATAGTGATGCAGAACAAAAAGTTGAGTCAGACAATGCTTTTGTTTGGTTTAAAAAGCTTGCTTTCAGGTAATTTGAGCATTTTTGCGCGAATTTGAAGCTAAAATACTCAATATATCAATTAAATCACAGGTTTTCGCTTCACAATAGTGAGGCAGAACAAAAAATTGAGTCAGAAAATGCTTTTGTTTGGTTTAAAAAGCTTGTTTTAGGGTAACTTGAACATTTTTTGCGGGAATTTAATGCTACAATACTCACTATTTCAATGAAATCACACGTTTTCGCTTCACAATAGTGATGCAGAACAAAAAATTGAGTCAGAAAATGCTTTTGTTTGGTTTAAAAAGCTTGTTTTAGGGTAACTTGAACATTTTTTTGCGGGAATTTAATGCTACAATACTCACTATTTCAATGAAATCACACGTTTTCACTTCACAATAGTGATGCAGAACAAAAAGTTGAGTCAGACAATGCTTTTGTTTGTTATAAAAAGCTGGTTTTGACGTAATTTGAGCATTTTTTGTGTGAATTTGAAGCTAGAATACTTACTATTTCAATGAAATCAAACGTTTTCTCTTCAGAATAGTGATGCAGTACAAAAAGTTGAGTCAGGCAATGCTTTTGTTTGGTTGAAAAATGTTGTTTTATAGTAATTTGAGCATTTCATTGAGCGAATTTGATGTTAGAATACTCACTATTTCAATGAAATCACACGTTTTCGCTTCACAATCCTGAGGCAGAACAAAAAGTTGAGTCAGACAATGCTTTTGTTTTGTTTAAAAAGCTTGTTCTCGGGTAATTTGAGCATTTCTTTGAGCGAATTTGACGTTAGAATACTCACTATTTCAATGAAATCACACGTTTTCGCTTCAGAATAGTGATGCAGAACAAAAAGTTGAGTCAGACAATGCTTTTGTTTGGTTTAAAAAGCTTGCTTTCAGGTAATTTGAGCATTTTTTGCGCGAATTTGAAGCTAAAATGCTCACTATATCAATTAAATCACAGGTTTTCTCTTCATAATAGTGAGGCAGAACAAAAAATTGAGTCAGAAAATGCTTTTGTTTGGTTTAAAAGCTTGTTTTCGGGTAATGTGGGCATTTTTTTGCACGAATTTGAAGCTAAAATACTCACTATTTCAATTAAATCACACGTTTTCGCTTCATAATCGTGATGCAGCACAATAAGTTGAGTCAGACACTGCTTTTGTTTGGTATAAAAAGCTTGTTTTGACGTAATTTGAGCATTTTTTGTGTGAATTTGAAGCGAGAATACTTGCTATTTCAATGAAATCAAACGTTTTCTCTTCAGAAAAGTGATGCAGTACATAAAGTTGAGTCAGACAATGCGTTTGTTTGGTTGAAAAAGGTTGTTTTATAGTAATTTGAGCATTTCATTGAGCGAATTTGATGTTAGAATACTCACTATTTCAATGAAATCACACGTTTTCGCTTCACAATCCTGAGGCAGAACAAAAAGTTGAGTCAGACAATGCTTTTGTTTTGTTTAAAAAGCTTGTTTTTGGGTAATTTGAGCATTTTTTTGCACGAATTCAAAGCTCGAATTCTCACTATTTCAATTAAATCACACGTTTTCGCTTCAGAATAGTGATGCAGAACAAAAATTTGAGTCAGACAATGCTTGTGTCGGTTTAAAAACTTGTTTTCGGGTAATTTGAGCATTTCTTTGAGCGAATTTGATGTTAGAATACTCACTATTTGAATGAAATCACACGTTTTCGCTTAGCAATCGTGATGCAGGACAAAAGTTGAGTCAGACAATGCTTTTGTTTGGTTGAAAAAGCTTGTTTTGACGTAATTTGAGCATTTTTTGTGCGAATTTGAAGCAAGAATATTTACTATTTCAATGAAATCACACGTTTTCGCTTCAGAATGGTGATGCAGAACTCAAAGTTGAGTCAGACAATGCTTTTGTTTGGTTTAGAAAGCTTGTTTTAGGGTAATTTGAGCATTGTATGCAGGAATTTGAAGCTGGAATACTCACTATGTCAATGAAATCACACGTTTTCGCTTCAGAATAGTGATGTAGAACACAAAGTTGTGTCAGACAATGCTTTTGTTTGGTTGAAAAAGCTTGTTTTGATGTAATTTGAGCATTTTTTGTGCGAATTTGAAACAAGAATACTTATTATTTCAATGAAATCACACGTTTTCGCTTCAGAATAGTGATGCAGAACAAAAAGTTGAGTCAGATAATGCTTTTGTTTGGTTGAAAAAGCTTGTTTTAGGGAAATGTGAGCATTTATTTGCGCAAATTTGAAGCTGGAATACTCACTATTTCAATGACATCACACGTTTTCGCTTCAGAATAGTGATGCAGAACAAAAAGTTGAGTCAGACAATGCTTTTGTTTGGTTAAAAAGCTTGCTTTCAGGTAATTTGAGCATTTTATGCGCGAATTTGAAGCTAAAATACTTAGTATTTCAAAGAAATCACACGTTTTCGCTTCATAATAGTGATGCAGAACTCCAAGTTGAGTCAGTCAATGCTTTTGTTTGGTTTAAAAAGCTTGTTTTCAGGTAATTTGAGCAATTTTTGCGCGAATTTGAAGCTAAAATACTCACTATATCAATTAAATCACAGGTTTTCGCTTCATAATAGTGAGGCAGAACAAAAAATTGAGTCAGAAAATGCTTTTGTTTGGTTTAAAAGCTTGTTTTCGGGTAACTTGAACATTTTTTGCGGGAATTTAATGCTACAATACTCACTATTTCAATGAAATCACACGTTTTCGCTTCACAATAGTGATGCAGGACAAAATGTTGAGTCAGACAATGCTTTTGTTTGGTTGAAAAAGCTTGTTTTGACGTAATTTGAGCATTTTTTGTGCGAATTTGAAGCAAGAATATTTACTATTTCAATGAAATCACACGTTTTCGCTTCAGAATGGTGATGCAGAACTCAAAGTTGAGTCAGACAATGCTTTTGTTTGGTTTAAAAGCTTGTTTTCGGGTAACTTGAACATTTTTTTGCGGGAATTTAATGCTACAATACTCACTATTTCAATGAAATCACACGTTTTCTCTTCACAATAGTGATGCAGGACAAAAAGTTGAGTCAGACAATGCTTTTGTTTGGTTGAAAAAGCTTGTTTTGACGTAATTTGAGCATTTTTTGTGCGAATTTGAAGCTGGAATACTCCCTATTTCAATGAAATCACACGTTTTCGCTTCAGAATGGTGATGCAGAACTCAAAGTTGAGTCAGACAATGCTTTTGTTTGGTTTAAAAAGCTTGTTTTAGGCTAATTTGAGCATTTTATGCAGGAATTTGAAGCTGGAATACTCACTATTTCAATGAAATCACACGTTTTCGCTTCAGAATAGTGATGTAGAACACAAAGTTGTGTCAGACAATGCTTTTGTTTGGTTGAAAAAGCTTGTTTTGATGTAATTTGAGCATTTTTTGTGCGAATTTGAAACAAGAATACTTATTATTTCAATGAAATCACACGTTTTCGCTTCAGAATAGTGATGCAGAACAAAAAGTTGAGTCAGATAATGCTTTTGTTTGGTTGAAAAAGCTTGTTTTAGGGAAATGTGAGCATTTATTTGCGCAAATTTGAAGCTAAAATACTCCCTATTCCAATGAAATCACACGGTTTCACTTAATAATAATGATGCAGAACAAAAAGATGAGGCAGCCAATGCTTTTGTTTTGGTTTAAAAAGCTTGTTTAAGGGTAATTTGAGCATTTCTTTGAGCGAATTTGAAGCTGGAATACTCACTATTTCAATGACATCACACGTTTTCACTTCAGAATAGTGATGCAGAACAAAAAGTTGAGTCAGACAATGCTTTTGTTTGGTTTAAAAAGCTTGCTTTCAGGTAATTTGAGCATTTTTTGCGCGAATTTGAAGCTAAAATACTCACCCTATCAATTAAATCACAGGTTTTCGCTTCATAATAGTGAGGCATAACAAAAAATTGAGTCAGAAAATGCTTTTGTTTGGTTTAAAAAGCTTGTTTTTGGGTAACTTGAACATTTTTTGCGGGAATTTAATGCTACAATACTCACTATTTCAATGAAATCACACGTTTTCGCTTCACAATAGTGATGCAGGACAAAATGTTGAGTCAGACAATGCTTTTGTTTGGTTGAAAAAGCTTGTTTTGACGTAATTTGAGCATTTTTTGTGCGAATTTAAAGCAAGAATATTTACTATTTCAATGAAATCACACGTTTTCGCTTCAGAATGGTGATGCAGAACTCAAAGTTGAGTCAGACAATGCTTTTGTTTGGTTTAAAAAGCTTGTTTTCGGGTAACTTGAACATTTTTTTGCGGGAATTTAATGCTACAATACTCACTATTTCAATGAAATCACACGTTTTCTCTTCACAATAGTGATGCAGGACAAAAAGTTGAGTCAGACAATGCTTTTGTTTGGTTGAAAAAGCTTGTTTTGACGTAATTTGAGCATTTTTTGTGCGAATTTGAAGCTGGAATACTCACTATTTCAATGAAATCACACGTTTTCGCTTCAGAATGGTGATGCAGAACTCAAAGTTGAGTCAGACAATGCTTTTGTTTGGTTTAAAAAGCTTGTTTTAGGCTAATTTGAGCATTTTATGCAGGAATTTGAAGCTGGAATACTCACTATTTCAATGAAATCACACGTTTTCGCTTCAGAATAGTGATGTAGAACACAAAGTTGTGTCAGACAATGCTTTTGTTTGGTTGAAAAAGCTTGTTTTGATGTAATTTGAGCATTTTTTGTGCGAATTTGAAACAAGAATACTTATTATTTCAATGAAATCACACGTTTTCGCTTCAGAATAGTGATGCAGAACAAAAAGTTGAGTCAGATAATGCTTTTGTTTGGTTGAAAAAGCTTGTTTTAGGGAAATGTGAGCATTTATTTGCGCAAATTTGAAGCTAAAATACTCCCTATTCCAATGAAATCACACGGTTTCACTTAATAATAATGATGCAGAACAAAAAGATGAGGCAGCCAATGCTTTTGTTTTGGTTTAAAAAGCTTGTTTAAGGGTAATTTGAGCATTTCTTTGAGCGAATTTGAAGCTGGAATACTCACTATTTCAATGACATCACACGTTTTCACTTCAGAATAGTGATGCAGAACAAAAAGTTGAGTCAGACAATGCTTTTGTTTGGTTTAAAAAGCTTGCTTTCAGGTAATTTGAGCATTTTTTGCGCGAATTTGAAGCTAAAATACTCACCCTATCAATTAAATCACAGGTTTTCGCTTCATAATAGTGAGGCAGAACAAAAAATTGAGTCAGAAAATGCTTTTGTTTGGTTTAAAAAGCTTGTTTTAGGGTAACTTGAACATTTTTTTGCGGGAATTTAATGCTACAATACTCACTATTTCAATGAAATCACACGTTTTCGCTTCACAATAGTGATGCAGAACAAAAAATTGAGTCAGAAAATGCTTTTGTTTGGTTTAAAAGCTTGTTTTAGGGTAACTTGAACATTTTTTGCGGGAATTTAATGCTACAATACTCACTATTTCAATGAAATCACACGTTTTCGCTTCACAATAGTGATGCAGAACAAAAAGTTGAGTCAGACAATGCTTTTGTTTGGTATAAAAAGCTGGTTTTGACGTAATTTGAGCATTTTTTGTGTGAATTTGAAGCTAGAATACTTACTATTTCAATGAAATCAAACGTTTTCTCTTCAGAATAGTGATGCAATACAAAAAGTTGAGTCAGACAATGCTTTTGTTTGGTTGAAAAATGTTGTTTTATAGTAATTTGAGCATTTCATTGAGCGAATTTGATGTTAGAATACTCACTATTTCAATGAAATCACACGTTTTCGCTTCACAATCCTGAGGCAGAACAAAAAGTTGAGTCAGACAATGCTTTTGTTTTGTTTAAAAAGCTTGTTTTAGGATAATTTGAGCATTTTTTTGAACGAATTCAAAGCTCGAATTCTCACTATTTGAATTAAATCACACGTTTTCGCTTCAGAATAGTGATGCAGAACAAAAATTTGAGTCAGACAATGCTTGTGTCGGTTTAAAAACTTGTTTTCGGGTAATTTGAGCATTTCTTTGAGCGAATTTGACGTTAGAATACTCACTATTTGAATGAAATCACACGTTTTCGCTTAACAATCGTGATGCAGGACAAAAAGTTGAGTCAGACAATGCTTTTGTTTGGTTGAAAAAGCTTGTTTTGACGTAATTTGAGCATTTTTTGTGCGAATTTGAAGCAAGAATATTTACTATTTCAATGAAATCACACGTTTTCGCTTCAGAATGGTGATGCAGAACTCAAAGTTGAGTCAGACAATGCTTTTGTTTGGTTTAAAAAGCTTGTTTTAGGGTAATTTGAGCATTTTATGCAGGAATTTGAAGCTGGAATACTCACTATTTCAATGAAATCACACGTTTTCGCTTCAGAATAGTGATGTAGAACACAAAGTTGTGTCATACAATGCTTTTGTTTGGTTGAAAAAGCTTGTTTTGATGTAATTTGAGCATTTTTTGTGCGAATTTGAAACAAGAATAGTTATTATTTCAATGAAATCACACGTTTTCGCTTCAGAATAGTGATGCAGAACAAAAAGTTGAGTCAGATAATGCTTTTGTTTGGTTGAAAAAGCTTGTTTTAGGGAAATGTGAGCATTTATTTGCGCAAATTTGAAGCTAAAATACTCCCTATTCCAATGAAATCACACGGTTTCACTTAATAATAATGATGCAGAACAAAAAGATGAGGCAGCTAATGCTTTTGTTTTGGTTTAAAAAGCTTGTTTAAGGGTAATTTGAGCATTTCTTTGAGCGAATTTGAAGCTGGAATACTCACTATTTCAATGACATCACACGTTTTCGCTTCAGAATAGTGATGCAGAACAAAAAGTTGAGTCAGACAATGCTTTTGTTTGGTTTAAAAAGCTTGCTTTCAGTTAATTTGAGCATTTTTTTGCGCGACTTTGAAGCTAAAATACTCACTATATCAATTAAATCACAGGTTTTCGCTTCATAATAGTGAGGCAGAACAAAAAATTGAGTCAGAAAATGCTTTTGTTTGGTTTAAAAAGCTTGTTTTAGGGTAACTTGAACATTTTTTTGCGGGAATTTAATGCTACAATACTCACTATTTCAATGAAATCACACGTTTTCGCTTCACAATAGTGATGCAGAACAAAAAGTTGAGTCAGACAATGCTTTTGTTTGGTATAAAAAGCTTGTTTTGACGTAATTTGAGCATTTTTTGTGTGAATTTGAAGCTAGAATACTTACTATTTCAATGAAATCAAACGTTTTCTCTTCAGAATAGTGATGCACTACAAAAGTTGAGTCAGACAATGCTTTTGTTTGGTTGAAAAATGTTGTTTTATAGTAATTTGAGCATTTCATTGAGCGAATTTGATGTTAGAATACTCACTATTTCAATGAAATCACACGTTTTCGCTTCACAATCCTGAGGCAGAACAAAAAGTTAAGTCAGACAATGCTTTTGTTTTGTTTAAAAAGCTTGTTTTAGGGTAATTTGAGCATTTTTTTGAACGAATTCAAAGCTCGAATTCTCACTATTTCAATTAAATCACACGTTTTCGCTTCAGAATAGTGATGCAGAACAAAAATTTGAGTCAGACAATGCTTGTGTCGGTTTAAAAACTTGTTTTCGGGTAATTTGAGCATTTCTTTGAGCGAATTTGACGTTAGAATACTCACTATTTGAATGAAATCACACGTTTTCGCTTAACAATCGTGATGCAGGACAAAAAGTTGAGTCAGACAATGCTTTTGTTTGGTTGAAAAAGCTTGTTTTGACGTAATTTGATCATTTTTTGTGTGAATTTGAAGCAAGAATACTTACTATTTCAATGAAATCACACGTTTTCGCTTCATAATAGTGATGCAGAACAAAAAGTTGAGTCAGACAATGCTTTCGTTTGGTTTAAAAAGCTTGTTTTAGGGTAATTTGAGCATTTCTTTGAGCGAATTTGAAGCTGGAATACTCACCATTTCAATTAAATCACACATTTTCGCTTCAGAATTGTGATGCAGAACACAAAGTCGAGTCAGACAATGCTTTTATTTGGTTTAAAAAGCTTGTTATCGGGTAATTTGAGCATTTTTTGCTGAATTTGAACCTAGAATACTCACTATTTCAATGAAATCACACGTTTTCGCTTCAGAATAGTGAGGCAAAACACAAACTTGAGTCAGACAATGCTTCATTTTGGTTGAAAAACTTGTTTTCGGGTAATTTGAGCATTTCTTTGAGCGAATTTGACGTTAGAATACTCACTATTTCAATGAAATCACGCGTTTTCGCTTCAGAATAGTGATGCAGAACAAAAAGTTGAGTCAGACAATGCTTTTGTTTGGTTTAAAAAGCTTGCTTTCAGGTAATTTGAGCATTTTTTGCGCGAATTTGAAGCTCAAATACTCACTATTTCAATGAAATCACACGTTTTCTCTTCAGAATAGTGATGCAGAACAAAAGTTGAGTAAGACAATGCTTTTGTTTGGTTGAAAAAGCTTGTTTTAGGGTAACGTGAGCATTTTTTTGAGGGAATTTAAAGCCAGAATACTCACTATTTCAATGAAATCACACGTTTTCGCTTCACATTCGTGATGCAGAACAAAAAGTTGAGTCAGACAATGCTTTTGTTTTGTTTAAAAAGCTTGTTTTCGGGTAATTTGAGCATTTTTTTTGAACGAATTCGAAGCTCGAATACTCACTATTTCAATGAAATCACACGTTTTCGCTTCAGAATAGTGATGCAGAACAAAAAGTTGTCAGACAATGCTTTTGTTTGGTTGAAAAGGCTTGTTTTAGGGTAACGTGAGCATTTTTTTGCGGGAATTTAAAGCAAGAATACTTACGATTTCAATGAAATCACACGTTTTCGCTTCAGAATAGTGATGCAGAACAAGAAGTTGAGTCAGACAATGCTTTTGTTTGGTTTAAAAAGCTTGCTTTCAGGTTATTTGAGCATTTTTTGCGCGAATTTTAAGCAAGAATACTCACCATTTCAATTAAATCAAACGTTTTCGCTTCAGTATAGTGATGCAGAACAAAAAGTTGAGTCAGACAATGCTTTTGTTTGGTTTAAAAAGCTTGTTTTAGCGTAATTTGAGCATTTTTTTGCTCCAATTTGAAGCCAGAATACTCACCATTTCAATTAAATCAAACGTTTTCGCTTCAGTATAGTGATGCAGAACAAAAGGTTGAGTCAGACAATGCTTTTGTTTGGTTTAAAAAGGTTGTTTTGGGTAATTTGAGCCTTTTTTGCACGAATTTGAAGCAAGAATACTCACTATTTCAATGAAATCACACGTTTTCGCTTCATAATAGTGATGCAGAACAAAACGTTGAGTGGGACAATGCTTTTGTTTGGTGAAAAAGTTGTTTTTGGCAAATTTGAGACATTTTTGCATTTACAAGTCCTCTCTGTGAAATGCAGCGTTTTGCGAATTTGAAGATTAAATACTCACCATTTCAATAAAATCACGTGTTTTCACTTCAGAATTGTGATGCAGAACAAAAAGTTGCGTCAGACAATTCTTTTGTTTGGTGAAAAAAGCTTTTTTTTAGGCCAATTTGAGACATTTTTGCATTTACCAGTTTCTTCTGTGAAATGCAGTTTTTTGCGAATTTGAACCTAAAATACTCACTATTTCAATAAAATCACATGTTTTCACTTAAGAATAGTTATTCAGAACAAAAAGTTGAGTTGGACATTGCTTTTCTTTGATGAAAAAGCTTGTTTTAGGCCAATTTGAGAGATTTTTGCGTTTACAACTCCTTTCTGTTAAATGCAGCGTTTTGCGAATTTGTTGCTAAAATACTCACTTTTTCAATAAAATTCCGCGTTTTCGCTTCAGAATGGTGATGTGGAACAAAAAGTTGAGTCAGAAAATGCTTTTGTTTGGTTTAAAAGCTTGTTTTCGGGTAATGTGGGCATTTTTTTGCACGAATTTGAAGCTAAAATACTCACTATTTCAATTAAATCACACGTTTTCGCTTCATAATCGTGATGCAGCACAATAAGTTGAGTCAGACAATGCTTTTGTTTGGTATAAAAAGCTTGTTTTGACGTAATTTGAGCATTTTTTGTGTGAATTTGAAGCGAGAATACTTACTATTTCAATGAAATCAAACGTTTTCTCTTCAGAATAGTGATGCAGTACATAAAGTTGAGTCAGACAATGCTTTTGTTTGGTTGAAAAAGGTTGTTTTATAGTAATTTGAGCATTTCATTGAGCGAATTTGATGTTAGAATAGTCACTATTTCAATGAAATCACACGTTTTCGCTTCACAATCCTGAGGCAGAACAAAAAGTTGAGTTAGACAATGCTTTTGTTTTGTTTAAAAAGCTTGTTTTAGGGTAATTTGAGCATTTTTTTGAACGAATTCAAAGCTCGAATTCTCACTATTTCAATTAAATCACACGTTTTCGCTTCAGAAGAGTGATGCAGAACAAAAATTTGAGTCAGACAATGCTTGTGTCGGTTTAAAAACTTGTTTTCGGTTAATTTGAGCATTTCTTTGAGCGAATTTGACGTTAGAATACTCACTATTTGAATGAAATCACACGTTTTCGGTTAACAATCGTGATGCAGGACAAAAAGTTGAGTCAGACAATGCTTTTGTTTGGTTGAAAAAGCTTGTTTTGACGTAATTTGAGCATTTTTTGTGCGAATTTGAAGCAAGAATACTTACTATTTCAATGAAATCACATGTTTTCTCTTCAGAATCGTGATGCAGAACAAAAAGTTGAGTCAGACAATGCTTTTGTTTGGTTTAAAAAGCTTGTTTTAGGGTAATTTGAGCATTTCTTTGAGCGAATTTGAAGCTGGAATACTCACCATTTCAATGAAATCACACGTTTTCACTTCACAATAGTGATGCAGAACAAAAGTTGAGTCAGACAATGCTTTTGTTTGGTTGAAAAAGGTTGTTTTCGGGTAATTTGAGCATTTTTTTGCTGCGAATTTGAAGCTGGAATACTCTCGATTTCAAGGAAATCACACGTTTTCGCTTCAGAATAGTGATGCAGAAGAAAAAGTTGAGTCAGGCAATGCTTTTGTTTGGTTTAAAAAGCTTGTTTTAGAGTAATTTGAGCATTTTTTGCGCGAATTTGAAGCTGAAATACTCACTATTTCAATGAAATCACACGTTTTCACTTCACAATAGTGATGCAGAACAAAAGTTGAGTCAGACAATGCTTTTGTTTTGTTTAAAAAGCTTTTTTAGGGTAATTTGAGCATTTTTTGAATGAATTCAAAGCTCGAATTCTCACTATTCCAATTAAATCACACGTTTTCGCTTCAGAATAGTGAGGCAGAACAAAAATTTGAGTCAGACAATGCTTTTGTTCGGTTTAAAACTTGTTTTCGGGTAATTTGAGCATTTCTTTGAGCGAATTTGACATTAGAATACTCACTATTTGAATGAAATCACACGTTTTCGCTTTACAATCGTGATGCAGAACAAAAAGTTGAGTCAGACAATGCTTTTGTTTGGTTTAAAAAGCTTGTTTTAGGGTAATTTGAGCATTTCTTTGAGCGAATTTGAAGCTGGAACACTCACCATTTCAATGAAATCACACGTTTCCGCTTCAGAATAGTGATGCAGAACACAAAGTTGAGTCAGACAGTGCTTTTGTTTGGTTCAAAAAGCTTGTTTTAGGGTAATTTGAGCTTTTTTTGCCCGAATTTGAAGCTGGAATACTCACTATTTCAATGAAATCACACGTTTTCGCTTCAGAATAGTGATGCAGAACAAAAAGTTGAGTCAGACAATGCTTCATTTTGGTTTAAAAAGCTTGCTTTCGGGTAATTTGAGAATTTTTTGCGCGAATTTGAAGCTAAAATACTCAGTATTTCAAAGAAATCACTCGTTTTCGCTTCATAATAGTGATGCAGAACTAAAAGATGAGTCAGACAATGCTTTTGTTTGGTTTAAAAAGCTTGTTTTAGGGTAATTTGAGCATTTTTTGCACGAATTTGAAGCGAAAATACTCACTATCTCAATTAAATCACACGTTTTCGCTTCATAATTGTGAGGCAGAACTAAAAGTTGAGTCAGGAAATGCTTTTGTTTGGTTTAAAAGCTTGTTTTAGGGTAATTTGGGCATTTTTTTGCGCGAATTTGAAGCTAAAATACTCACTATTTCAATTAAATCAAACGTTTTCGCTTCATCATAGTGATGCAGAGCAAAAAGTTGAGTCAGACAATGCTTTTGTTTGGTTTTAAAAGCTTGTTTTAGGGTAATTTGAACATTTTTTTGTGGGAATTTAAAGCTGGAATACTCACTATTTCAATGAAATCACACGTTTTCACTTCACAATAGTGATGCAGAACAAAAAGTTGAGTCAGACAATGCTTTTGTTTGGTTTAAAAAGCTTGTTTTGATGTAATTTGAAACAAGAATACTTATTATTTCAATGAAATCACACGTTTTCGCTTCAGAATAGTGATGCAGAACAAAAAGTTGAGTCAAACAATGCTTTTGTTTGGTTTAAAAAGCTTGTTTTCGGGTAATTTGAAGCTAAAATACTCACTATATCAATTAAATCAAACATTTTCGCTTCATCATAGTGAGGCAGAACAAAAAGTTGAGTCAGAAAATGCTTTTGTTTGGTTTAAAAACTTGTTTTAGTGTAATATGAGCATTTATTTGCGTGAATTTGAAGCTAAAATACTCACTATTTCAACGAAATCACACGTTTTCGCTTCAGAATAGTGATGCAGAACAAAGAGTTGTAAGACAATGCTTTTGTTTGGTTGAAAAAGGTTGTTTTCGGGTAATTTGAGCATTTTTTTGCTGCGAATTTGAAGCTGGAATACTCTCGATTTCAATGAAATCACACGTTTTCGCTTCCGAATAGTGATGCAGAAGAAAAAGTTGAGTCAGGCAATGCTTTTGTTTGGTTTAAAAAGCTTGTTTTAGAGTAATTTGAGCATTTTTTGCGCGAATTTGAAGCTCAAATACTCACTATTTCAATGAAATCACACGTTTTCTCTTCAGAATAGTGATGCAGAACAAAAGTTGAGTGAGACAATGCTTTTGTTTGGTTGAAAAAGCTTGTTTTAGGGTAACGTGAGCATTTTATTGAGGGAATTTAAAGCCAGAATACTCACTATTTCAATGAAATCACACGTTTGCGCTTCACATTCGTGAAGCAGAACAAAAAGTTGAGTCAGACAATGCTTTTGTTTTGTTTAAAAAGCTTGTTTTCGGGTAATTTGAGCATTTTTTTTGAACGAATTCGAAGCTCGAATACTCACTATTTCAATGAAATCACACGTTTTCGCTTCAGAATAGTGATGCAGAACAAAAAGTTGAGTCAGACAATGCTTTTGTTTGGTTTAAAAAGCTTGCTTTCAGGTTATTTGAGCATTTTTTGCGCGAATTTTAAGCAAGAATACTCACCATTTCAATTAAATCAAACGTTTTCGCTTCAGTATAGTGATGCAGAACAAAAAGTTGAGTCAGACAATGCTTTTGTTTGGTTTAAAAAGCTTGTTTTAGCGTAATTTGAGCATTTTTTTGCGCCAATTTGAAGCAAGAATACTCACCATTTCAATGAAATCACACGTTTTCACTTCAGAATAGTGATGCAGAACAAAAGGTTGAGTCAGACAATGCTTTTGTTTGGTTTAAAAAGGTTGTTTTTGGGTAATTTGAGCCTTTTTTGCGCGAATTTGAAGCAAGAATACTCACTATTTCAATGAAATCACGCGTTTTCGCTTCATAATAGTGATGCAGAACAAAACGTTGAGTGGGACAATGCTTTTGTTTGGTGAAAAAGTTGTTTTTGGCAAATTTGAGACATTTTTGCATTTACAAGTCCTCTCTGTGAAATGCAGCGTTTTGCGAATTTGAAGATTAAATACTCACCATTTCAATAAAATCACGTGTTTTCACTTCAGAATTGTGATGCAGAACAAAAAGTTGAGTCAGACAATTCTTTTGTTTGGTGAAAAAAGCTTTTTTTTAGGCCAATTTGAGACATTTTTGCATTTACCAGTTTCTTCTGTGAAATGCAGTTTTTTGCGAATTTGAACCTAAAATACTCACTATTTCAATAAAATCACATGTTTTCACTTAAGAATAGTTATTCAGAACAAAAAGTTGAGTTGGACATTGCTTTTCTTTGATGAAAAAGCTTGTTTTAGGCCAATTTGAGAGATTTTTGCGTTTACAACTCCTTTCTGTTAAATGCAGCGTTTTGCGAATTTGTTGCTAAAATACTCACTTTTTCAATAAAATTCCGCATTTTCGCTTCAGAATGGTGATGTGGAACAAAAAGTTGAGTCAGACAATGCTTTTGTTTGGTGAAAAAAGCTTGTTTTTGGCTAATTTGAGCATTTTTGCGTTTACAAGTTTTTTCTGTGAAATGCAGCGTTTTTGCGAATTTGTGATGACATATAAATTCCAGGTGTTCGATAGAGCCGACTCTACTGCTCCATCTCGCGGTCGTGCTCGCCACCGAGACCCAGCCCCACAACAATATTTCCTTGGTCATCCACTGGAAGAGGTTCACTGTCTTGCTCTTCTTGGCCTCACAATTAGCCATGACCTTTCCTGGGCCAACCACATCGCAAAGCTGGCGTTCAAAGCCAGATGCAGATGGGGCATCCCGTGTCAATCAAGGTATTTCCTTGGTGAATCAGAGCAACACAGACTACAAGGCCTTTGTCAATAGCTTCATGGAGTACTGCTCTCTGCTCTGGGCTGGCACCCCAGCATCACATTTGTCCCTCCTGAATTCTGTGGAATCTAAAGTTCTCAAAATTATTGGAATCTCCCATGATGAGTCCAAAGCACGAGGTCTGTTGCTCTCACATTGCAGGCAGGTCAGTGATCTCTCCCCATTTTCTACCATATATCATCAAACATTGCTCTTTTTTGCTCTCTCTCTCTCTCTCTGTCTCTCTCTCTCTCTCTCTCTCTCTCTCTGTCTCTCTCTCTCTCTCTCTCTCTCTCTCTCTCTCTCTCTCTCTCTCTCTCTCTCTCTCTCTCTCTCTCTCTCTCTCTCTCTCTCTCTCTCTCTCTCCAGAAACTCCAGGACATACACGTTCTTCCAGTAACCACCACTTGGTGAAACTTCCAAAATCCAGGCTGCATGCACACCTCAACTCTTTTCCTCCTCGCTTCTACTGTTTATGGAACCACCTTTCAAAGACTGTTCTGCAGTCTTACATTTCCCTCCAGGACTTCATGCAGTCAGTGCGCTGCAATTTCTTGTCATCCCCAATTCTGACCCATGATCTTTGTGACCTGCATTCACCTTTCCCAACAACCATATTACTTGCTCATCTCAGTTTCCTTCCCTCTTCCATCTCCTCTTTTCCTGTTCATTAATTCCCCTTGATATTTGTCCCACTCTCAAATTTACCTCGCTCTTCCACGAGCCTCACTCCAATAAAGAAAAAGAACCAATTTGAGGCACCCAGGTTAAACAGTTCAAAAAGCAGTCCCCAGAGCCCTTTTTAACAAGTGCTTTTGTTTCTCTTAAGTGGCAATATGAAGTGCACACTGATGTTACACCACTCTTCTAAATTATGTCACCAAAATGGTAATTTTTGTCACTAATTAGGAACTGCTTTCCAGTTAGGTGATCCCTCAAGGGCAAAATCAGTCATCCTTAGACCCTTTCCTTAGTTAACGTTGAGACTATTTCACTTCAAATTATTTGCTCCTCAGTAATACACTACTGACTTGCTCGCTGAAGAAGTTACTCCTTTGAAATGTGCACACATACACCAGCAAATGGGTGGTTCGGAGGTTTGAACCCAGATTCCTCGAGTGTATGACGAGTCGACCACTCCGTGTGCATCATCAACACATGTGGAGCAAACAGGTGTTGCAGGTGCAAGGTCGATTCTCCACTTCTTGAAAGTCTTTAGTGGGCCAGCTGGGTTTTATCAAATGACAATATGGCTCCAGTTCAAAAAATATTGGAATCCAGATCGTTAACACTGTTCCCTTCAATCAAGCCATGAACCCACAACTTTTGGAATTGCAGTTCATTGCCATTGCTACGAGGCCACCATACCTACAAAAAACGACTTCTGTAAATTAATAATTTCTCTCGATATCCTTCTCTTTTGTGCAATCTTTGATCTGCTATTCTCTGAACCTAGTCTAATGGAATATGATGATGAACATTGAAGGTGTAACGAATTTCATAACGGGTTATTTTGATGAAATAACTTCAACAAAAATAAGCTGAATATGAATCAAAACAAGTATTCGGAAACTCCTTTCATTGATCTTAATTCATTCATCACCTGATGAAAGGCTTCGAAATTATGGACACCGTTTCCACCATGCTGTGTCTCATCCTCTCCAGCTGATCCTTTGTGCAACCATCTTTGTACTAGGCTTCTTATCCCGTCGTGGGCCCATTCATCGACAATTTTTTCATCTGCAAAGGTCATGCTCATCAGCTGGAGGTCAGGGACAGGGTGTGATCGGGACAAAAGGAAGACACAGGTGGAAATGAAACCGATAAATTACATGTGCAACACACATATCTCAATGAAAAGCAACTCCCTCACTGTTTAGGGGCTAAACGTCTCACCCAGATGATGGTGATGACAATGATGCAAATTGAGCAGCAAACATGAAATGCACTCTGATAAATACCACTCTTCCATTGAAAAGTAGGTGGTACCAAAGAGGTTTCTTGAAGAGCAAATACACTGGGTGGTTTGCCATTCCCATCCTAGTTGAGGTGCGTGGAAGAAATTTGGGTTAGGGTTAGGGTTAGGGTTAGGAATCAAGCTGTTCGGGTTAGGGTTAGGAATCAAGCTGTCAGGGTTAGGAACCAAGCTGTTAGGGTTAGGAACCAAGCTGTTAGGGTTAGGAACAAAGCTGTTAGGGTTAGGAACAAAGCTGTTAGGGTTAGGGTGAGGGTTAGGAACCAAGCTGTTAGGAACCAAGCTGTTAGGGTTAGGAACCAAGCTGTTAGGGTTTGGGTTAGGAGTACCAGCGCACTTTTATTGGAGGCAAGATGGGACCTTGAACATCCACAGATGAGTGCCAGCACATCCACTGGAAAGTTAGCTTGACGTCACCCATTTGAAAGGGTGGAAGAGTCTCCGATGCAATGGTGCATACCAAGCATTGGCTGATCCGATTCCATCCGGATTCGAAACCAGAAAAGACAACTCAAAAAGTCAGTGTATTATATTTGTGATGAGCCTTCCTGTCAGTGCAAGTACATTGATGATGTTGACGAATACGTACACTGGCTTGTGAGGTGAAGGAATCATGAAGGTTTCAAGCAAAGGCAGAAGGAAGGTCCTCTGATTTATCATAAGAGCTACCTTCCAATATGACGAAGCATAAACCCCCAAAACACCTTCCATGAAAAGTGTTCATTATTTAAATGTTTTCGCTCGACAGCATAATATGTCAAGTCAAAAAGTTTTCCACCTGCTCACACCAACAGCTTATGATCCTTTTTCTGCGTAGTCACCATGCAGTCAGCCAGCCACACATCTCCCAGCAAGGAGAAAGTTTCGTGGAACCGTTGGAAAAGAAGTCCATGCTGTTGGCTCTTCAAAAAAAAAAATAATAGTTTAAATTTCAAGAAAGACTTTTTCACTTCCCCCTTGTGAAAATTTTGTTTAAACTTATGTTTTTTTTCTCCAGGAAGTTACATTTAAACTGCAAATACAAATTTGTGACTCTTCAGGTCACATATATATATATATATATATATATATATATATATATATATATATATATATATATATATGTATGTATATATACATATATATGTGTATATATGTATGTATATATGTATAAATATATATATATATATATATATATATATATATATATATATGTATATATATATATATATATATATATATATATATATATATATATATATATATATATATATATATATATATATATATATATATATATATATATATATATATATATATATATATATATATATATATATGTAGGGTAAGAATACTGATTCTGGCTCACTTTTCCCCTTGTAAATGAATGGGGGATTTTCAGCGATTCCCTTTTTTTTTCCCTAAAAATAAACCCCCTTTTTATCCCAAGGTATATTTATTTGTCTCCCCTTTTAACTTGGAGGTTGAACCTCATTGAATTGAACACCTGGGGGTTGAACAGCTCACTCATTGAACCTATAAAGATTTGTTCATTCTCAAATTCCTTCAATAGTTTAATTTTCTTTGCACAATAATCCCCATCTAAAATATTGACAAACAAAACATTTGAATCTTTATATTTTTTAAGATACCCCTTTTATGTCATTACGAAATGATAAACTTCTCTTAATGCTCTTGTTTGACCACCTCCTGAGCCACAGGTTATTTTTTTGTTAAGCCCCGCCCACTTCCCACAAGGTATTCAATAAGCCCCGCCCACTTTTGCTAAGCTCCACCCACTTTTTGTGAGGTATTTTTTCTAAGCCACGCCCACTTTTCTAAGCCCCGCCCACTTTGCTAAGCTCCACCCACTTTCCATGAGGTATTTTTCTAAGCCACGCCCACTTTTCCTAAGCCCCGCCCACTTTTGCTAAGCTCCGCCCACTTTTCATAAGGTGTTTTTCCTAAGCCACGCCCACTTTTCCTAAGCCCCGCCTACTTTTGCTAAGCCCCGCCCACTCTTACATCATTTCCAGTTCATCTCTGACTCACAAAGAAATCACTAGAAAATTACAGGATGTTATGGTTTTGAAAAATTTCCCAATGAAGGCTTGCCTAGGCTTGCCCAGGGAATTTCCAAAGGAAACCACACCCACCAGTCTTTCTCTATAAAAGCTTCAAACCCAGGCTCCATTTTAAACATTTGTTTTTGCTGGCAATGGTGTGCTGTGTGCTTGCCTGGAACTCTCTGTCTTGTATGGAACTAAACCTTCAAGTTGATGAACTGGATTCAAACCTCTTATCCATTGAGGTAAGATTTTTATTTTCCTATTTTCAAACTTTGATTGAAGCATACTCATTTAATAATTAAATAACTTAATTAATACATTATTATTTTCTCTCACAGGAAATTGTATCTGAAATACAAAATGAAAATACTGCTTTTGCTACAACTTGGAGCGAAATTGTTGACTTGGTTGAAGACCTTGTGAGCGACCAAGACCTTGAGTGGGATGACTTTGGTGTTCCTTGGAACTCTCTGTCTTGTATGGAACTAAACCTTCAAGTTGATGAACTGGATTCAAACCTCTTATCTGTTGAGGTAAGATTTTTATTTTCCTATTTTCAAACTTTGATTGAAGCATACTCATTTAATAATTAAATAACTTAATTAATACATTATTATTTTCTCTCACAGGAAATTGTGTCTGAAATACGAAATGAAAATACTGCTTTTGCTACAACTTGGAGCGAAATTGTTGACTTGGTTGAAGACCTTATGAGCGACCAAGACCCACAGAACGAGTTCGTCCTTGATGACCCAACCAAAGAGTTGTACCTTGGAGACCAGCAAAATCCTGAAAAAGAGTTTTACAGCAATAGTACTCATTGTGAGTTATCAAGACAATACCCACTGAACAAGTTATACGTTGATGAGCCAGAATACAAGTTTTACCTTGGAGACTCACAAATTTTGAAAAAATCAGTAAATAAGTTCTGCCTTGATGGTTTAAATAACTACCTTGGAGACTCAGGAAAAGGGTTCTGCCAAGATGGTTCTAAATATGGGAACTACCTTGGAGACTCACAAATTTTGAAAAAATCAGTAAATGAGTTCTGCCTTGATGGTTTAAATAACTACCTTGGAGACTTGGAAAGTTGGGTTTATTTTGAAGACTTGAAATGCTACCACTCTTTGGGATTTAAACCTATCAAGAAAGTTCTTACTCCCTCTTTCTATGTTATCAAACCTGAAAGCCTTAAAAGACAGAATTGGAAGAAGAGAAAAAAAAAAAACGTAAAATATATATATATATATATATATATATATATATATATATATATATATATATATATATATATATATATGTGGAAATCTCATTTTGAAAAAGACATTGTGTTGGGTGAGGATTGAGTTGAGGTTGAGATTTTGAATTTGAGGGTTGGGGTTGAGATTTTGAATGTGAGGGTTGGGACACACACACACACACATACACATCAACAAACAAAAGTTAAGCCTTGACTATTCAGTTGAGGATTCTGTGTTTGGGGTTCACAGATCTAAGAACGTCCACCCCTTAACACACATTATATACTGTTATACACCTCGGACTTGGCCCTCGAGTGTCCACAACGGTGTATAGTAGGAGGGAGTGAAGCGCCAACCTATTGCTCCCATTGCACACACACACACACAAACAAAAGTTAAACCTTGACTATTCAGTTGAGGATTCTGTGTTTGGGGTTCACAGATCGAAGAACGTCCCCCTTGACACACATTATATACTGTAATACACCTCGGACTTGTCCCTCTAGTGTCCACAAAGGTGTATTATCTGCTTAGTTTTGTCTTTTGTAATTCCTGTGAATAAAATGAACCTAAAATCTCTTCCCCTTCCAAATCATATATTTTATAAGTCCAAGGAACCGTATCTATTACATCAACAATTTTAAAAAGTTCTTTCATCCATCGTTCAGTAAAACCCTTTTCAAAATGAGATTTCCACCTATATATTCTTACGATATCACCAACTTTGAACTTAGGTTTTCTGACATTAATCTCTTTTTCATATTTTAATTTTGTAAATGTTTCTGATGGTTTCATATTTGTTGACGTGTGAATCGTGTCATTATACTTATCCACAATATCCTGAATAAAAGATGACCATTGTTGTGAACCGAGTTGTGTGAATTTTTTATATAGTCTCTCTTTTAAGGTACGATTAAAACGTTCAACAACAACTGCCTTCCCTTCATTAAAGGTACTGTATAATGTAATACTGTTATTTTTTAGAAAATTCATAAATGTCTTGTTATAAAACTCTCTACCCTCATCAGTCCACAATTTTTTAGGTTTTCTCTTACTTTTATTAAATATCTGTTGGAAAGCTAACATAAGAGTATTACCTGTTTTGTTTTTTAAAGGGACAACCCACGCATATCTACTCCTCAAATCAATAACGGTTAAAGCATACTTGTACCCCTTATCATTATTGAGTTCAATCAAATTAGCAGACCAGATATAATCAACTTCCTTGGAATAAACTTTCCTTCTCTGAAACTTTGTGAATATTGGTTTATGTAATTCATCAGCTAATTGCTCTTCAGTCTTAATGGCATCATTAGAGCCGATAAGTTTTTTGAATTTCCAAGTCCAAGTTTCAATTTAGCACTAATCATCTTCTTCACGATGAACCTATCAACTTTTTCTCTCAAGGTTGGATTTTGTATCAGAGACAAATTATACAACATTTCTCTATCGGCTTCATGCTTTTCTTCCAACGTTGTGGTATTCCCATAATCAATATCGTGTCTCATGCACACTTCATCAACTCTATTGATTGGTTTACTCCAGGATTTAGGATTGTCTGCCTCATCTAATCTTTTATCCAAGTTTGTGCCTGGACCACAGAAAGAATACCCTGGAAGATGTAACTCCGCTGGTATTCCAGTAGTTGTAAATTTACTTCCTGATAAAAACTTTTGTATATCTCCTCCGAGTTTGTGTTTGGAGATAAATTGATTTTTTTTTGAACCACACACCAAACATATACCTTTTTGTATAACCCTGTTATTTTTACTTTTAATATATGAAATATTTTTAGTATTAGTTTTCTTTTTACATTTGAGACAATAACTCATTTATTTATGAGAAAAATTCCTGCAGAGTGCAAAAACCTTTTTAGTTTCCAACATGCACATTTGAATCTTAATTTTTAAAACATAAAGAATCCTTAGAAATGCCTTCACTCTCTCCTCCATTTATTTAAGAAAAAAAAATGAAAAACTTGAATTAAAATGAATAGCTTGACGATGCCAATAGTTTTGTCGAAAGTATTGCAAATAGACTTGTTAATTCTTTGTATTCCTCCTCGGTGGGTTGAGTTATTTTCTGTAATACCTCTATTCTTTTTTGAATCTCACTGGTTTCCATACTATAATATTTATTTATTCTCTCTCTTTCCTCCCTCTCTCTCTTCTCCTTTTCCTCCTTCTCCTTTTCCTCCTCTTCCCTCTCTTCTTCAACTCCTTCCTCATCCCTTACTATCCTTGAATCGTTTACACCCCATAGAATATTATACATATATTCATCAGGATTTCTTGTTATTCCTGTATCTAAAATAATTTTTTACAACAGGAAACCAATAAAATTTCTTTTGAATTTCTAAAAGAGCCTTACCTTTTCTTAACTTTATAATTTTTTCATTATTTAACATTCTAATTAAATCTAAAGTTGTCGGTTTATCAACATCAGCATAATGCCAATCTTTTATTGAAAATACCTCATTCTTATGTTGCAGAACATATTTATTAAAATACCGAATACCCTTTTCTTGAAGGTATGCTTGGACACAGAAATGATAATTTTCTTGAAGCCTTCTTGCTGTCATTTATGTATTAGAAATATATGTTAGAATAATATTATGGCACGAAACACCTCCCCATCTTCCCATAGTTAAATCATTTTGTATTTCCTTACTTATTATATATAATCCTGTTTTTTCTGTTTTCATGAGATAAACAAGGGCAAAACCATTATTATATTTACCCTTATTAAATTCTTTTATTTGTTGTTTACTAATCGTGGCTCCACAGAACTCATTCTCGATACCAAGTGGATAATATTCTTCCTTACGAGACTGATTTAATTGTTCCAGGTCTTCGAGGTTAATTTTAAATGACCAATTATATCCTAAATCATTCATATCATACCCCCATTGTTCTATTCTCATACAAACGATACGCCCTTCTTTATAAAAATTTATTTTAATTCGAACTGTGAATTCTGTATGACCTGGAGATAATATCAACACTTCTGTATCTTTGGAATACACAGCCGTTTTATTTAAGTATATATATATATATATATATATATATATATATATATATATATATATATATATATATATATATATTGTGATAAATCGCTTAATCTCACCAAGTCATTTGCGTCAGTTGGGCTTGGATAATTTTTTAATTTATAAGCATTTTTCATGTTAATATTTTTGTTTATATTATATTTATGTCGTTCAGCCTGTGCCTTTGTATAATAATTTGATAAATCAATATCCAGTTCTTGAGATACACCAAAGATAGAACCATCTTTACCAACATAAGTCATTTATATTAGATTAAAAATAATATCATAAAATTTTTTATTTTTGTTGAGTTGAAATAACACATATAGACATAATTGACCACAACACTTGGAATTTAATTCTTGGACTTGAAATGTTTGATAAACACCATTCTGTAAGAATTTTATGACTTCAACAGGTGGTGGAAGACCAAAACTATCAAAATAATATTTGTCTTGACTATTAAAAATACAAACCCAATGAGAACCGTTCCCATCATTATCTTCTAAGTTCATAATAATATTCTTTGTATGTTTCGGCACATTTGTTAATTCATCTCTCATACAAATAACCACATTATGAATTTTTAATTTCTTACAATATTTGGAAAGTTGTAAATTTGATGTTGTATTCTTTCCAAATTCTTTTAACCACTCATCAATGCTCATTTATTTATTAGAAAGATATAATCCATTACCT
>NW_028222028.1:0-47500 GCF_056783735.1 Eptatretus burgeri
TTATCTGGAGTGTCTGTGAGAAACATTTATATGGACTGTCTGTGAGAAACATTTATATGGAGTGTCTGTGAGAAACATTTATATGGACTGTCTGTGAGAAACATTTATATGGACTGTCTGTGAGAAACATTTATATGGACTGTCTGTGAGAAACATTTATATGGACTGTCTGTGAGAAACATTTATATGGACTGTCTGTGAGAAACATTTATATGGACTGTCTGTGAGAAACATTTATGTGGACTGTCTGTGAGAAACATTTATCTGGACTGTCTGTGAGAAACATTTATATGGACTGTCTGTGAGAAACATTTATATGGACTGTCTGTGAGAAACATTTACATGGACTGTCTGTGAGAAACATTTATATGGACTGTCTGTGAGAAACATTTATATGGACTGTCTGTGAGAAACATTTATATGGACTGTCTGTGAGAAACATTTATATGGACTGTCTGTGAGAAACATTTTTTGGACTGTCTGTGAGAAACATTTATATGGACTGTCTGTGAGAAACATTTATATGGACTGTCTGTGAGAAACATTTATATGGACTGTCTGTGAGAAACATTTATATGGACTGTCTGTGAGAAACATTTATATGGACTGTCTGTGAGAAACATTTATGTGGACTGTCTGTGAGAAACATTTATATGGACTGTCTGTGAGAAACATTTATTTGGACTGTCTGAGAGAAACATTTATTTGGACTGTCTGTGAGAAACATTTACATGGACTGTCTGTGAGAAACATTTATATGGACTGTCAGTGAGAAACATTTTTGGACTGTCTGTGAGAAACATTTATATGGACTGTCTGTGAGAAACATTTATATGGACTGTCTGTGAGAAACATTTACATGGACTGTCTGTGAGAAACATTTATATGGACTGTCTGTGAGAAACATTTATATGGACTGTCTGTGAGAAACATTTATGTGGACTGTCTGTGAGAAACATTTATATGGACTGTCTGTGAGAAACATTTATATGGACTGTCTGTGAGAAACATTTATATGGACTGTCTGTGAGAAACATTTATATGGACTGTCTGTGAGAAACATTTATTTGGACTGTCTGTGAGAAACATTTATATGGACTGTCTGTGAGAAACATTTACATGGACTGTCTGTGAGAAACATTTATATGGACTGTCTGTGAGAAACATTTTTTGGACTGTCTGTGAGAAACATTTATCTGGACTGTCTGTGAGAAACATTTATATGGACTGTCTGTGAGAAACATTTATATGGACTGTCTGTGAGAAACATTTATATGGACTGTCTGTGAGAAACATTTATATGGACTGTCTGTGAGAAACATTTATGTGGACTGTCTGTGAGAAACATTTATATGGACTGTCTGTGAGAAACATTTATATGGACTGTCTGTGAGAAACATTTATATGGACTGTCTGTGAGAAACATTTATGTGGACTGTCTGTGAGAAACATTTATATGGACTGTCTGTGAGAAACATTTATATGGACTGTCTGTGAGAAACATTTATATGGACTGTCTGTGAGAAACATTGATGTGGACTGTTTGTGAGAAACATTTATATGGACTGTCTGTGAGAAACATTTATTTGGACTGTCTGTAAGAAACATTTATATAGACTGTCTGAGAGAAACATTTATTTGGACTGTCTGAGAGAAACATTTATTTGGACTGTCTGAGAGAAAAATTTATTTGGACTGTCTGTGAGAAACATTTATATGGACTGTCTGTGAGAAACATTTATATGGACTGTCTGTGAGAAACATTTATATGGACTGTCTGTGAGAAACATTTATATGGACTGTCTGTGAGAAACATTTATATGGACTGTCTGTGAGAAACATTTATATGGACTGTCTGTGAGAAACATTTATATGGACTGTCTGTGAGAAACATTTATATGGACTGTCTGTGAGAAACATTTGTATGGACTGTCTGTGAGAAACATTACTATATACTGTCTGTGAGAAACATTTATATGGACTGTCTGTGAGAAACATTTATATGGACTGTCTGTGAGAAACAATTACATGGACTGTCTGTGAGAAACATTTATATGGATTGTCTGTTAGAAACATTTTTTGAGTGTCTGTGAGAAATATTTATGTGGACTGTCTGTGAGAAACATTTATATGGATTGTCTGTTCGAAACATTTTTTGAGTGTCTGTGAGAAATATTTATCTCTACTGTCTGTGAAAAAAAATTACATGGACTGTCTGTGAGAAACATTTATATGGACTGTCTGTGAGAAACATTTTTTGAGTGTCTGTGAGAAATATTTATCTGGACTGTCTGTGAGAAACATTTACATGGACTGTCTGTGAGAAACATTTACATGGACTGTCTGTGAGAAACATTTATTGAGTGTCTGTGAGAAATATTTATATGGACTGTCTGTGAGAAACATTTATATGGACTGTCTGTGAGAAACATTTATATGGACTGTCTGTGAGAAACATTTACATGGACTGTCTGTGAGAAACATTTACATGGACTGTCTGTGAGAAACATTTATATGGACTGTCTGTGAGAAACATTTTTTGAGTGTCTGTGAGAAATATTTATGTGGACTGTCTGTGAGAAACATTTATATGGACTGTCTGTGAGAAACATTTTTTGAGTGTCTGTGAGAAATATTTATCTGGACTGTCTGTGAGAAACATTTATGTGGATTGTCTGTGAGAAACATTTATCTGGACTGTCTGTGAGAAAAAATTACATGGACTGTCTGTGAGAAACATTTACATGGACTGTCTGTGAGAAACATTTATATGGACTGTCTGTGAGAAACATTTATATGGACTGTCTGTGAGAAACATTTTTTGGACTGTCTGTGAGAAACATTTATCTGGACTGTCTGTGAGAAACATTTATATGGACTGTCTGTGAGAAACATTTATATGGACTGTCTGTGAGAAACATTTATATGGACTGTCTGTGAGAAACATTTATATGGACTGTCTGTGAGAAACATTTATATGGACTGTCTGTGAGAAACATTTATATGGACTGTCTGTGAGAAACATTTATATGGACTGTCTGTGAGAAACATTTATTTGGACTGTCTGTGAGAAACATTTATATGGACTGTCTGTAAGAAACATTTATATGGACTGTCTGTGAGAAACATTTATATGGACTGTCTGTGAGAAACATTTATATGGACTGTCTGTGAGAAACATTTATATGGACTGTCTGTGAGAAACATTTATATGGACTGTCTGTGAGAAACATTTATATGGACTGTCTGTGAGAAACATTTATATGGACTGTCTGTGAGAAACATTTATATGGACTGTCTGTGAGAAACATTTATATGGACTGTCTGTGAGAAACATTTACATGTTCTGTCTGTGAGAAACATTTATATGGACTGTCTGTGAGAAACATTTATATGGACTGTCTGTGAGAAACATTTATATGGACTGTCTGTGAGAAACATTTATATGGACTGTCTGTGAGAAACATTTATATGGACTGTCTGTGAGAAACATTGATGTGGACTGTCTGTGAGAAACATTTATATGGACTGTCTGTAAGAAACATTTACATGGACTGTCTGTGAGAAACATTTATATTGACTGTCTGTGAGAAACATTTATCTGGACTGTCTGTGAGAAACATTTATGTGGACTGTCTGTGAGAAACATTTATATGGACTGTCTGTGAGAAACATTTATATGGACTGTCTGTGAGAAACATTTATATGGACTGTCTGTGAGAAACATTTATATGGACTGTCTGTGAGAAACATTTATATGGACTGTCTGTGAGAAACATTTATATGGACTGTCTGTGAGAAACATTTATATGGACTGTCTGTGAGAAACATTTATATGGACTGTCTGTGAGAAACATTTATATGGACTGTCTGTGAGAAACATTTATATGGACTGTCTGTGAGAAACATTTATATGGACTGTCTGTGAGAAACATTTTTTGAGTGTCTGTGAGAAATATTTATCTGGACTGTCTGTGAGAAACATTTATATGGACTGTCTGTGAGAAACATTTATATGGACTGTCTGTGAGAAACATTTATCTGGACTGTCTGTGAGAAACATTTATATGGACTGTCTGTGAGAAACATTTATATGGACTGTCTGTGAGAAACATTTATATGGACTGTCTGTGAGAAACATTTACATGGACTGTCTGTGAGAAACATTTATATGGACTGTCAGTGAGAAACATTTTTTGAGTGTCTGTGAGAAATATTTATGTGGACTGTCTGTGAGAAACATTTATATGGACTGTCTGTGAGAAACATTTTTTGAGTGTCTGTGAGAAATATTTATCTGGACTGTCTGTGAGAAACATTTATGTGGATTGTCTGTGAGAAACAATTACATGGACTGTCTGTGAGAAATATTTATCTGGACTGTCTGTGAGAAACAATTACATGGACTGTCTGTGAGAAACATTTATATGGACTGTCTGTGAGAAACATTTATATGGACTGTCTGTGAGAAACATTTTTTGAGTGTCTGTGAGAAATATTTATCTGGACTGTCTGTGAGAAACATTTATATGGACTGTCTGTGAGAAACATTTATATGGACTGTCTGTGAGAAACATTTATATGGACTGTCTGTGAAAAACAATTACATGGACTGTCTGTGAGAAACATTCACATGGACTGTCTGTGAGAAACATTTATATGGACTGTCTGAGAGAAACATTTATTTGGACTGTCTGTAAGAAACATTTATATGGACTGTCTGTGAGAAACATTTATATGGACTGTCTGTGAGAAACATTTTTTGGACTGTCTGTGAGAAACATTTATATGGACTGTCTGTGAGAAACATTTGTATGGACTGTCTGTGAGAAACATTACTATCTACTGTCTGTGAGAAATATTTATATGGACTGTCTGTGAGAAACATTTTTTGAGTGTGTGAGAAATATTTATGTGCACTGTCTGTGAGAAACATTTATATGGACTGTCTGTGAGAAACATTTATATGGACTGTCTGTGAGAAACATTTATATGGACTGTCTGTGAGAAACATTTATTTGGACTGTCTGTGAGAAACATTTATATGGACTGTCTGTGAGAAACATTTATATGGACTGTCTGTGAGAAACATTTGTATGGACTGTCTGTGAGAAACATTACTATCTACTGTCTGTGAGAAACATTTATATGGACTGTCTGTGAGAAACATTTATATGGACTGTCTGTGAGAAATATTTATGTGCACTGTCTGTGAGAAACATTTATATGGACTGTCTGTGAGAAACATTTATATGGACTGTCTGTGAGAAACATTCATGTGGACTGTTTGTGAGAAACATTTTATGCACTGTCTGTGAGAAACATTTTATGCACTGTCTGTGAGAAACATTTATATGCACTGTCTGTGAGAAACATTTATATGGACTGTCTGAGAGAAACATTTATATGGACTGTCAGTGAGAAACATTTTTTGGACTGTCTGTGAGAAACATTTATATGGACTGTCTGTGAGAAACATTTGTATGGACTGTCTGTGAGAAACATTACTATCTACTGTCTGTGAGAAACATTTATATGGACTGTCTGTGAGAAACATTTTTTGAGTGTGTGAGAAATATTTATGTGCACTGTCTGTGAGAAACATTTATATGGACTGTCTGTGAGAAACATTTATATGGACTGTCTGTGAGAAACATTTATGTGGACTGTTTGTGAGAAACATTTATATGGACTGTCTGTGAGAAACATTTATATGGACTGTCTGTGAGAAACATTTATATGGACTGTCTGTGAGAAACATTTATATGGACTGTCTGTGAGAAACATTTATATGGACTGTCTGTGAGAAACATTTATATGGACTGTCTGTGAGAAACATTTATATGGACTGTCTGTGAGAAACATTTATATGGACTGTCTGTGAGAAACATTTATATGGACTGTCTGTGAGAAACATTTATATGGACTGTCTGTGAGAAACATTTATATGGACTGTCTGTGAGAAACATTTATATGGACTGTCTGTGAGAAACATTTATGTGCACTGTCTGTGAGAAACATTTATATGGACTGTCTGTGAGAAACATTTATATGGACTGTCTGTGAGAAACATTTATGTGGACTGTCTGTGAGAAACATTTATATGGACTGTCTGTGAGAAACATTTATATGGACTGTCTGTGAGAAACATTTATGTGCACTGTCTGTGAGAAACATTTATATGGACTGTCTGTGAGAAACAATTACATGGACTGTCTGTGAGAAACATTTATATGGATTGTCTGTTAGAAACATTTTTTGAGTGTCTGTGAGAAATATTTATGTGGACTGTCTGTGAGAAACATTTATATGGATTGTCTGTTCGAAACATTTTTTGAGTGTCTGTGAGAAATATTTATCTCTACTGTCTGTGAGAAACATTTATGTGGATTGTCTGTGAGAAACATTTTTGAGTGTCTGTGAGAAATATTTATCTGGACTGTCTGTGAGAAACATTTATGTGGATTGTCTGTGAGAAACATTTTTGAGTGTCTGTGAGAAATATTTATCTGGACTGTCTGTGAGAAAAAATTACATGGACTGTCTGTGAGAAACATTTATATGGACTGTCTGTGAGAAACATTTATATGCACTGTCTGTGAGAAACATTTTTTGAGTGTCTGTGAGAAATATTTATCTGGACTGTCTGTGAGAAACATTTATATGGACTGTCTGTGAAAAACAATTACATGGACTGTCTGTGAGAAACATTCACATGGACTGTCTGTGAGAAACATTTATATGGACTGTCAGTGAGAAACATTTTTTGAGTGTCTGTGAGAAATATTTATGTGGACTGTCTGTGAGAAACATTTATATGGACTGTCTGTGAGAAACATTTATATGGACTGTCTGTGAGAAACATTTATATGGACTGTCTGTGAGAAACATTTATATGGACTGTCTGTGAGAAACATTTATATGGACTGTCTGTGAGAAACATTTTTTGAGTGTCTGTGAGAAATATTTATCTGGAATGTCTGTGAGAAACATTTATGTGGATTGTCTGTGAGAAACATTTTTGAGTGTCTGTGAGAAATATTTATCTGGACTGTCTGTGAGAAACATTTATATGGACTGTCTGTGAGAAACATTTATATGGACTGTCTGTGAGAAACATTTATATGGACTGTCTGTGAGAAACATTTTTTGAGTGTCTGTGAGAAATATTTATCTGGACTGTCTGTGAGAAACATTTATATGGACTGTCTGTGAGAAACATTTACATGGACTGTCTGTGAGAAACATTTACATGGACTGTCTGTGAGAAACATTTATATGGACTGTCTGTGAGAAACATTTATATGGACTGTCTGTGAGAAACATTTATATGGACTGTCTGTGAGAAACATTTATATGCACTGTCTGTGAGAAACATTTTTTGAGTGTCTGTGAGAAATATTTATCTGGACTGTCTGTGAGAAACATTTATATGGACTGTCTGTGAAAAACAATTACATGGACTGTCTGTGAGAAACATTCACATGGACTGTCTGTGAGAAACATTTATATGGACTGTCTGAGAGAAACATTTATTTGGACTGTCTGTAAGAAACATTCACATGGACTGTCTGTGAGAAACATTTATATGGACTGTCAGTGAGAAACATTTTTTGGACTGTCTGTGAGAAACATTTATATGGACTGTCTGTGAGAAACATTTATATGGACTGTCTGTGAGAAACATTTGTATGGACTGTCTGTGAGAAACATTACTATCTACTGTCTGTGAGAAATATTTATATGGACTGTCTGTGAGAAACATTTTTTGAGTGTGTGAGAAATATTTATGTGCACTGTCTGTGAGAAACATTTATATGGACTGTCTGTGAGAAACATTCATGTGGACTGTTTGTGAGAAACATTTTATGCACTGTCTGTGAGAAACATTTTATGCACTGTCTGTGAGAAACATTTATATGCACTGTCTGTGAGAAACATTTATATGCACTGTCTGTGAGAAACATTTATATGGACTGTCTGTGAGAAACATTCATGTGGACTGTTTGTGAGAAACATTCTCTGGACTGTCTGTGAGAAACATTTATTTGGACTGTCTGAGAGAAACATTTATATGGACTGTCAGTGAGATACATTTTTTGGACTGTCTGTGAGAAACATTTATCAGGACTGTCTGTGAGAAACATTTATGTGGACTGTTTGTGAGAAACATTTATATGGACTGTCTGTAAGAAACATTTACATGGACTGTCTGTGAGAAACATTTATATGGACTGTCTGTGAGAAACATTTATGTGGAGTGTTTGTGAGAAACATTTATCTGGACTGTCTGTGAGAAACATTTATATGCACTGTCTGTGAGAAACATTTATATGCACTGTCTGTGAGAAACATTTATATGCACTGTCTGTGAGAAACAATTACATGGACTATCTGTGAGAAACATTTACATGTTCTGTCTGTGAGAAACATTTATATGGACCGTCTGTGAGAAACATTTATATGGACTGTCTGTGAGAAACATTTATGTGGACTGTTTGTGAGAAACATTTATATGGACTGTCTGTGAGAAACATTCATATGGACTGTCTGTGAGAAACATTCATATGGACTGTCTGTGAGAAACATTTATATGGACTGTCTGTGAGAAACATTTATATGGACTGTCTGTGAGAAACATTTCTATGGACTGTCTGTAAGAAACATTTATATGGACTGTCTGTGAGAAACATTCATGTGGACTGTCTGTGAGAAACATTCATGTGGACTGTCTGAAAGAAACATTAACATGGACTGTCTGTGAGAAACATTTACATGTTCTGTCTGTGCGAAACATTTACATGGACTGTCTGTGAGAAACATTTATATGGACTGTCTGTGAGAAACATTTATCTGGACTGTCTGTGAGACACATTTGTGTGGACTGTTTGTGAGAAACATTTATATGGACTGTCTGTGAGAAACATTTATATGGACTGTCTGTGAGAAACATTTATATGGACTGTCTCTTCTCTTCTTCTTTCGGCTGCTCCCGTTAGGGGTCGCCACAGCGGATCATCCGTATGATCCGCATAGTGATTTGGCACATGTTTTACGCCGGATGCCCTTCCTGACGCAACCCTGGTCGCCTCTTACGACACAGGGATATGGTACACCTATTTTAACCACGGTATACATCGGCCCAGTACACTGGTACTCATTTCGCCGACCTCGGAAGGATGACAGGCTGAGTCAACCCCCTGGTGTATTAATTCAGTGGCCCAACGAGGCTTGAACTCAGAACCTTTTGGATCCCAAGCCGCTGCCCTTACCACTACGCCAACACCAGGCTTTTATATGGACTGTCTGTGAGAAACATTTATATGGACTGTCTGTAAGAAACATTTACATGGACTGTCTGTGAGAAACATTTATATGGACTGTCAGTGAGAAACATTTTTTGGACTGTCTGTGAGAAACATTTATATGGACTGTCTGTGAGAAACATTTGTATGGACTGTCTGTGAGAAACATTACGATCGACTGTCTGTGAGAAACATTTATATGGACTGTCTGTGAGAAACATTTATGTGCACTGTCTGTGAGAAACATTTATATGGACTGTCTGTGAGAAACAATTACATGGACTGTCTGTGAGAAACATTTAAATGGATTGTCTGTTAGAAACATTTTTTGAGTGTCTGTGAGAAATATTTATGTGGACTGTCTGTGAGAAACATTTATATGGATTGTCTGTTCGAAACATTTTTTGAGTGTCTGTGAGAAATATTTATCTCTACTGTCTGTGAGAAACATTTATGTGGATTGTCTGTGAGAAACATTTTTGAGTGTCTGTGAGAAATATTTATCTGGACTGTCTGTGAGAAACATTTTTGTGGATTGTCTGTGAGAAACATTTTTGAGTGTCTGTGAGAAATATTTATCTGGACTGTCTGTGAGAAAAAATTACATGGACTGTCTGTGAGAAACATTTATATGCACTGTCTGTGAGAAACATTTTTTGAGTGTCTGTGAGAAATATTTATCTGGACTGTCTGTGAGAAACATTTATATGCACTGTCTGTGAGAAACATTTTTTGAGTGTCTGTGAGAAATATTTATCTGGACTGTCTGTGAGAAACATTTATATGGACTGTCTGTGAAAAACAATTACATGGACTGTCTGTGAGAAACATTCACATGGACTGTCAGTGAGAAACATTTATATGGACTGTCAGTGAGAAACATTTTTTGAGTGTCTGTGAGAAATATTTATGTGGACTGTCTGTGAGAAACATTTATATGGACTGTCTGTGAGAAACATTTTTTGAGTGTCTGTGAGAAATATTTATCTGGAATGTCTGTGAGAAACATTTATGTGGATTGTCTGTGAGAAACATTTTTGAGTGTCTGTGAGAAATATTTATCTGGACTGTCTGTGAGAAAAAATTACATGGACTGTCTGTGAGAAACATTTATATGGACTGTCTGTGAGAAACATTTATATGCACTGTCTGTGAGAAACATTTTTTGAGTGTCTGTGAGAAATATTTATCTGGACTGTCTGTGAGAAACATTTATATGGACTGTCTGTGAAAAACAATTACATGGACTGTCTGTGAGAAACATTCACATGGACTGTCTGTGAGAAACATTTATATGGACTGTCTGAGAGAAACATTTATTTGGACTGTCTGTAAGAAACATTTATTTGGACTGTCTGTAAGAAACATTTACATGGACTGTCTGTGAGAAACATTTATATGGACTGTCTGTGAGAAACATTTTTTGGACTGTCTGTGAGAAACATTTATATGGACTGTCTGTGAGAAACATTTATATGGACTGTCTGTGAGAAACATTACTATCTACTGTCTGTGAGAAATATTTATATGGACTGTCTGTGAGAAACATTTATATGGACTGTCTGTGAGAAACATTTATATGCACTGTCTGTGAGAAACATTTATATGCACTGTCTGTGAGAAACATTTATATGCACTGTCTGTGAGAAACATTTATATGCACTGTCTGTGAGAAACATTTATATGGACTGTCTGTGAGAAACATTTATATGGACTGTCTGTGAGAAACATTTATATGGACTGTCTGTGAGAAACATTCATGTGGACTGTTTGTGAGAAACATTCTCTGGACTGTCTGTGAGAAACATTTATTTGGACTGTCTGAGAGAAACATTTATTTGGACTGTCTGTAAGAAACATTTACATGGACTGTCTGTGAGAAACATTTATATGGACTGTCAGTGAGATACATTTTTTGGACTGTCTGTGAGAAACATTTATCAGGACTGTCTGTGAGAAACATTTATGTGGACTGTTTGTGAGAAACATTTATATGGACTGTCTGTAAGAAACATTTACATGGACTGTCTGTGAGAAACATTTATATGGACTGTCTGTGAGAAACATTTATATGGACCGTCTGTGAGAAACATTTATCTGGACTGTCTGTGAGAAACAATTACATGGACTGTCTGTGAGAAACAATTACATGGACTGTCTGTGAGAAACAATTACATGGACTGTCTGTGAGAAACATTTATATGGACTGTCTGTGAGAAACATTTATATGGACTGTCTGTGAGAAACATTTATATGGACTGTCTGTGAGAAATATTTTTATGGACTGTCTGTGAGAAATATTTATATGGACTGTCTGTGAGAAACATTTATATGGACTGTCTGTGAGAAACAATTACATGGACTGTCTGTGAGAAATATTTATCAAACTGTCTGTGAGAAACATTTATCTGGAATGTCTGTGAGAAACATTGATGTGGATTGTCTGTGAGAAACATTTATATGGACTGTCTGTGAGAAACATTGATGTGGACTGTCTGTGAGAAACATTGATGTGGACTGTCTGTGAGAAACATTGATGTGGACTGTCTGTGAGAAACATTTATGTGGACTGTCTGTGAGAAACATTTATATGGACTGTCTGTGAGAAACATTGATGTGGACTGTCTGTGAGAAACATTTCTATGGACTGTCTGTGAGAAACATTTCTATGGACTGTCTGTGAGAAACATTTCTATGGACTGTCTGTGAGAAACATTTATATGGACTGTCTGTGAGAAACATTTGCATGGACTGTCTGTGAGAAACATTTATATGGACTGTCTGTGAGAAACATTTATATGGACTGTCTGTGAGAAACATTTATATGGACTGTCTGTGAGAAACATTTATATGGACTGTCTGTGAGAAACATTTATATGGACTGTCTGTGATAAACATTTATATGGATTGTCTGTGAAAAACATTTTTGAGTGTCTGTGAGAACTATTTATCTGGACTGTCTGTGAGAAACATTTGTATGAGTGTCTGTGAGAAACATTTGTATGAGTGTCTGTGAGAAACATTTGTGTGGACTGTCTGTGAGAAACATTTGTGTGGACTGTCTGTGAGAAACATTTGTATGAGTGTCTGTGAGAAGCATTTATATGGACTGTCTGTGAGAAATATTTACATGGACTGTCTGTGAGAAATATTTAAATGGAATGTCTGCAAGAAACATTTTCATGGACTGTCTGTGACAAACATTTATATAGACTGTCTGTGAGAAACATTTACATGGACTGTCTGTGAGAAACATTTATATGGACTGTCTGTGAGAAACATTTATATGGACTGTCTGTGAGAAACATTTACATGTACTGTCTGTGAGAAACATTTATATGAGTGTCTGTGAAAAACATATACATGGACTGTCTGTGAGAAACATTTGTATAGACTGTCTGTGAGAAACATTTATATGGACTGTGTGTGAGAAACATATTGTGACGTCCACGGGACTTGAACAGTCCCGCCAACGTAGAGTGAGCCGAAACGATGGAGGCGATTTATTTGTTTATAACCCAAACATGGCGGTTCTAATCGCTCTACCGCAAACGGGACGAGGAAGGTGGCACGAGTCACTTTTCACTGAGTTGATGATGTTTATTTGTTTTTATTATTAAAAGAAATAACAAGACTCGGCAAGATGAGGGATCCGGGGCGATTCGACGGGATGGTGTGGACCGGGCGTGGGGGAAAACACAGACAATTCCAATGAATATACAGTTCTCAATTCCTCTAAGGCGCAACGCGCGCGCGCGCGCGCGCACGCACGCACGCACGCACGCACGCACGCACGCACGCACACACGCACACACGCACACACGCACACACGCACACACGCACACACGCACACACACACACACACACACACACACACACACACACACACACACACACAGCTATTTCTGGTGGTCAGGCTGGACTGTGGTGTGGACGCAACTGTCCCTGGATCAGCGTCGGACGAGCCGGCCTTGCTCTGGCCAGGGGGGGCAGGAGAAACCGCGGTGCTGTCGACCTCCTGGTCCTGGCCCAAGTCCGCCCACAGCCGCTAGGGAACCAGCTCCGGCGCCAAGCCGAGAGCAGGAGAGGGAGGCAGGTCCGCCCGCCGCCCGACCCCGCACTCCGAGTCAGCAGAACCTCAGAGCCAACCAAAGTGAGGCACGAGGCTCGGCAAGACTCCCAGACACGATCAAGAACACGATCGATTCAGCACAACAACCAGGACGCTCTCTGCCGCCACAGCTTCCACACCAAAAAAACACGATCGTTCTGGTTGTAATCTTCTTCTTCTTCCTTTTCGACCCCGAACAGAACCTTTTTATCCTTCGTCCTCGTCACTCCCAATCCAGCCGTTTATTGGCCCACCGCCATCGCCTTCAGCCAATCGTGATCACGGGGCGGAGCCATCCGCTGCACTGTCCTGTGACGTCACGGCCAGTCTTCAGAGAATACCAAAAGGGGTTTACTCAGACAGACTTACCCTTTCCCGTGTCCCTATCTAATTACGTGACAATTATCATCTCCCCTTGAAGAAATGAACATTTACTAGACAACGTATCACCACTGAATTGCTACTTATTACATCGAGATCCTGGTAAACTCGAACAGCATGGCATACCTAATTAAACATCCTAATTACCCTTTGAATGCATAGCCCCTAACCTCAAACGTAACACTGCCCCCTCCTCTGGTACCGCAGCTCCTGCAAGATAGATCACAGGCGCTACCGTACCAGCCTTAACACTGATTGACTCACACCTAATTAACCGAACGAAATAAAGTCGGAGCGGCAATGGGCAGCGAGTCGCAGCTAACTTACCTATCCTGCTTAATGTACGACCCCCTTATGGCCTTATCCCCGCTGAAACAATCATCCGTTTTTTTTCATTTTTTATTTTATCACATGAGAGCACTGAGCGAAGTTGCACTACATCCTCCGGATCATCGCTCTTGCCCAGCACTCTTCCAGTGATCTGGGGAGGGGAAACAAAAGGTTCCACAAAAACACAACACTTATACTTTACATTCCTACTCTAAGCCTTAACGACACTATTCACAGGATATTTACACTTGACCGCCTCCCCCAGTGGATGCTAATAGACCCAGCGTTACCTGGGGAGCCAATTTTCAAATTTGCTTGCCCCAAAATTATGCGGACATCATGCCCTTGCTGCACCTGTCAAGTTGTGCGGGATCGAGTGGGACTCACACATCTTCACAACACTCACACCTTGGTCATCATCACATTTCTAGGTCATGGTCCTCATTTTAATCATGCAGGCTGAATCCCGTCATGGCCGTGGGGTGGGTTACCACAAGATGATGGGGGCATCTCAGGTGCAACCATGCCCACAGGTAAGCTTTAGTCCAACCCGGACGCTTCTCCGCCCGCTCCCTTTGATTCCCTCCCCTGGGAGCCATCAGCTCGAATCCCGTACAACACTCTGGAAGGGGTCTCACTCGCTCCTCTGGCCTTCCTGGGTCGCCAAGGTCCTACGCGCCTTGGTCGCCCAACCAGACCCTCTCCCAGTTGCCTCCAGACACTGTCACCATTAGCCACCAGGTGGTCAATCTCCTTGAAGGGGGTCGCAATTCACGCTCACCGTGAGCTTCCGCAATCCCTGTGGACAAGCACATCATCCCCACCCACAAAACCCACATGACTCCCCCACCCCATCGGCCTTACATGTGACACCTGCATTTCTAACACTTCACCGACCATGACCTTCCCTGTTACCACACCATGCCCAATAAAAAAAAACAATGTGTGCACCATACATTTCACTTCTTCACTGAAAACAACTCACACAGCACTTCTCACCCGATCCACGCACCAGCCACAGCCACTCGTGCCCGCTTTGTTTCCAATTACCCACTGTCCCGATTGTCACTCAAAAACTAAGCAGGACTGACAAACCCATGCCAATTTTCCCACAATTCATTTTTTTTCACCAAAGGAGGGCACTTCGCCACAATCTCAGCAGCCGAGCATGGCCGTATATGCTCAGCCCAATCGAGTCTCCCTGACCCCCGACAGTGATTTCCGGACCCGACCTATGAGACAGTGAGAGAGTGAGAGAGAGAGTGAGAGAGACAGTGAGAGAGTGAGTGAGAGACAGTGAGAGACAGTGAGAGACAGTGAGAGACAGTGAGAGACAGTGAGAGACAGTGAGAGACAGTGAGAGACAGTGAGAGACAGTGAGAGACAGTGAGAGACAGTGAGAGACAGTGAGAGACAGTGAGAGACAGTGAGAGACAGTGAGAGACAGTGAGAGACAGTGAGAGACAGTGAGAGACAGTGAGAGACAGTGAGAGACAGTGAGAGACAGTGAGAGACAGTGAGAGACAGAGAGAGACAGAGAGAGACTGAGAGAGACTGAGAGAGACTGAGAGAGACTGAGAGAGACTGAGAGAGACTGAGAGAGACTGAGAGAGACTGAGAGAGACTGAGAGAGACTGAGAGAGACTGAGAGAGACTGAGAGAGACTGAGAGAGACTGAGAGAGACTGAGAGAGACTGAGAGAGACTGAGAGAGTGAGAGAGTGAGAGAGACTGAGAGAGTGAGAGAGTGAGAGAGTGAGAGAGTGAGAGAGTGAGACAGTGAGAGAGAGAGAGAGAGTGAGACAGTGAGAGAGAGAGAGAGAGAGAGAGAGAGAGAGTGAGACAGTGAGAGAGAGAGAGAGAGAGAGAGAGAGAGAGAGACAGTGAGAGAGAGAGAGAGAGACAGTGAGAGAGAGAGAGAGAGAGAGAGAGACAGTGAGAGAGAGAGAGAGAGAGAGACAGTGAGAGAGAGAGAGAGAGAGAGAGAGAGACAGTGAGAGAGAGAGAGAGAGAGAGAGAGAGAGAGAGAGAGAGAGAGAGACAGTGAGAGAGAGAGAGACAGTGAGAGAGAGAGAGAGAGAGAGAGAGACAGTGAGAGAGAGAGAGAGAGAGAGACAGTGAGAGAGAGAGAGAGAGAGAGAGTATATATATTATTATTACAGTGATATATTACACGCTATATATATATATATATACGTTTTACATATATATATATATATATATATATATAGTGATATATTTACACGTTATACACTATATATATATATACGTTTTATATATATATATTAATGCTTTTACTATATATATATATATATACGTTATACATATATATATATATATATTACATATATATATATCGTTATATATATATATTATTATTATATATATACACACATATATATATATACGTATTATACACGTATATATTATATATATAGATACTTACACGTTTATATATATATATATACATAGTGATATATATATATATTATATATATATATATATATATATATTTACACGTTTACATATTATATATATATACACGTTTACATATACATATATATATATTATATATATATATATACACGTATTATATTATTAATTGCTTACATATATATATATATTTACACGTTTATTATTATATATTTACACGTTATACATATATATATATATTTACACGTTTATTATTATATTATATTTACACGTTTATTACATATATATTTACACGTTTATTACATACATATTTATTAAGTATTATTATTATTATTGCTTACACATATTATTATTTACACGTTTACATATTACATATTTACATGCTTATATATATATATATTTATTATGCTTATATATATTATTATATTTACATATATATTTACATACATATATTTACACGTTTACATATTATATTACGTTTATTATTATTACTCTATTTTATTATTTATTATTATTATTTAATATATTATTTATTATATATTACATTTACACGTTTATTATTATTATTATTAACGTTTATTATTTACATACTCATTATTTACATACACGTTTATTACATATTAATCGCTTACATTATTATTATACATCGCTTATTATTATACATTTAATAATGCTTTATTATTTACATACATACCGCTTTATATTATTTACATACATCGCTTATTACTTATTACACATCGCTTATTATTTACATTAACACGTTTGCCATATTTACATACTATTATTAACGCTTATTATTTACATACATCGTTTATTATTTACATACACTGCTTAATATTTACACACTACCTATTATTTCTACATATTAACGTTTATTTACATATTAAAGTTATTAATCGCTTACATATTTACAGCTATTAATGTATTTATTATTTACATACATTGTCATATTTACATACACGTTTATTATTTACTTATATTTGATATTTCTATCAAGCCATATTTACATACACGCGCTTATTATTTACATACATCGCTAACTGCTTATATTTACATACACGTTTCATTTATTTACATATTAATGCTATATTTCATTATTGGCTTACATCGCTTATTATTTACATTAATACATTCGCGTAATATTACTTATTATTAACGCTTTACATTATTTTATTATTAATGCTTATTATTTATTACAATCAAGTTATTATTTATTATTATTTATTAATTTGCTTATATTTATTATTATTTACATCGTTTATTATATTATTATTATCAAGCATATTGTTTTACATATTTCATTATTTACATTGACTGTTTACATTATTATTATTACATATTTACATCGCTTATTATTATTTATTATTATTTACACGTTTACATTATTATTGACGTATTATTAATGTGTTTACATATTATTATTATTATTTTATTACACGCTTATTATTATTTATATTATTAATCGCTTACATATTATTATATTACACGTTTATTATTATTATTTACATTATTTACACGTTTATTAATATTATTACACGTTTACATATTTACACGTTTATTATACAGTTTAACATATTATTTACACACCGCTTATTATTTTTTAACACGTTTTTATACATATTTACACGTTTATTATTATTATTTACATTACTACACATCGCTTATTATTATTAGCTTATATTTACATTATTATTATTATTTACACATCACTGTTTATTATATATTTACATCAAGCGACATATTTTATTATATATTAATATTTACATATATATTTATTATTAATGCTTACATACACGTTTATTATTTATTATCAAGCCATATTTATTACATCGCTTATTATTTACATATACACGCTTTCATTATTTATACATATTAATGCTTATTATTTTCTATATACACGTTTATATTTACATACACGTTTTTATTATTTACATACAATGCTTACATGCATACATCAAGCATATTTACGATACACGCATATTTATTATACATCGCTTAAGTTATTACACAATCGCTTATTATTTACATACATCGCCATTATTTATTACATCACAATGCTTATTATTTACATACATCGCTTACATTTATTATTACATATTAAGCCATATTTATTTACATTACATCGTTTATTATTTATTATTATACACGCTTATTATTTACATTATTATTTATTTATTACATCGCTTATTATTTATTATACATACATTATTTATTACACGTTTACATATTACATTTATATTACATAATGCTTATTTATTACATCGCTTACACTACATATTTACATATTTACACGCTTATTATATTTATTACTCATTATATTATTTACACGTTTATTATTATATTATACATCGCTTATTATTATTATTATTTACACGCCGCATATTATTTACATTATTTACACTCATTACATATTATTTACATCAACATCGCTTATTATCATTGCTTACATCAATGCTTATTATTAAGCGAAGCACATACACGCTTACATATTAATGTAGTTTACACACGTTTATATCACGCTTATTATTATCATGCATACACGTTTATACATCGCTTATTAATGCTTACATCGCTTACACACGCTTTCTATACACGAAGCGACACACGCTTACACACGCTTTTACATACCGCTTACACACGCTTATTATTAACGCACATTAATCGCTTATACACACTGCGACATCACGTTTACACACGTTTACATTAATGCTTACACATCGCTTACACATCGCTTACAATAATCGCTTACACATTACACGTATTATACACGTTTATACATCGTTTACACACGCTTACACACGCTTATACATCACGTTTACATACACGCTATTTACTTATTATTTACATACATATTTCATACTATTATTTATACATATTACTTCATTACATATTTCATTAATATTTAATAATAACGCTTTACATTAATCGCTTACACACGTTTACACATCGCTTACACACGTTTACACATCAAGCTTATTAATGCTTACACACGTTTATTGACAAGCGTTTACACATCGCTTACATATTTACATATTTATTTATATATTTCTATTATTATTTACACATATTTACATACATACTGACATACATATTTACACATATTTACATACATATTATTTACACATATATTTTTATATTATTATACATATTTACACATATTATATATACATTATTATTATTATTATTTATTATCAACGCTTGACACACGCTATAACGTTTACACACACTGCTTTTACACACGTTTACATTAATGCTTACACATCAATTTTACACATCCGCTTATTATTAATGCTTATATTTATTAATGCTTACACACTGCTTACACATCGCTTACACACTGTTTATTACATCGCTTACATTAACGCTTACACACGTTTATCACACGTTTACATATTTACATATTATTAATACATATATATTTATACATATTATTTACATATATTATTTACATATTTTTACATATATTTACATATTATTATTACATACATATTTACATATTTACATATTATTATTATTATTATTATTACATATACATATTATTATTTACATTATTATTTCATACATATATATTACATATACATATTTATTACATATATTTATTATTATTATTATTTATTATTTACATATTATTTACACATATTATTTACATATATATTTACATTAATATTACATATTATTATTATTATTTACATATTATTTATACATATACTTTATATACATATTTATTATTAATGCGATATTATTACTTATTATTATTTACACATCGCTTATTAATCAAGTTTATTATTATTTACACACGACATATTTACATTACACGCTTATTATTACACGCTTTTACACATCGTTTATTATTAATGTTTAATACACGTTTCATTATTACAGCCATATTAATGCTTACACACGTTTACTATTAACGTTTATTATTATTATTATTTATTATATATTATTATTACTTATTATTATATATATTACATATACTTACATATTTATATACATATTTATTATTATTTACATATTATTTATTATCAAGCGATGATTAATATTTATTATTAATGCTTATTATTAATTGCTTACACACGCTTACACACGTTTACACATCATGCGACATTACCGCGACATCAAGCGATACACGTTGACATCAAGCGATTAAGAATGCTTATTAATCGCTTTATTAATGCTTATGACATCGCTTTATACACGTTTTAATCGCTTATTAATGCTTATTATTAATGTTTATACACAGTTTATCACGTTTATTATTATTTACACGTTTATTATTATTATTTACATCACATATATTACATATTTCTACACGTTTACATTATTATTTACATCACGAGCTTATTATTACACGTTTACATATATTTACACTTATTACATCAAGCTTTACATATTTATTAACGCTTACATATTTACACATCGCTTACACATATTTACATCGCTTATTATTGATATTTACACTCACATACATATTTACACACGTTTATTATTGGCTTATTATTAATCGCTTATTACATATTTATTAATCACGCGATACATATTTTCTATTATTATTATTTATTTTTTATTATTTACACATCGCTTACACACTGTTTACATACTTTACATATTTAATACATCGTTTACATTATTTATTATTATTACATATTTATTATTAATATCGCTTATTATTATTAATATTAACGTTTACATTTATTATTATACATACACTCACATATTTACATATTAACGTTTATTACTTATTACATACACGCCATATTTACATTACACGTTTACATACATACATCGTTTATTATTTATTATATACATTTACATACAAGAGTATTGCTGTATTTACATACATCATGCTTATTATTTATTACTACATTTATTAACGCTTATTATTTATATTATTAACGTTTATGGTTTACATTTTACACACATCGTTTATTATTTACATACATCAAGCATATTTACTATTATTAATTGCTTATTATTTCTAATTATTACACTGCTTATTTACATACATATTTATTATGCTTACTTATTATCGCTTATTATTTTACATACCATCGCTTATACATATTAACGTTTATTATTTATTATTATTAACGCTTCTATTACGTTTTACATACACGTTTATTAATCGCTTATTGATTACTTTTATTATTTACTTATACTATATTTTATACACATCGTTTACATATTTACATACACGTTTACATATTTATTAACGCTTATTATTTACATACATCGCTTACGTTTATTATTATACATCGCTTATTATTTATTATTAATGCTTATTATATCATTACTATTTATTTATACATGCTTATTATTATTTATTAATCGCTTATTATTATTTAATATATTTATTAATCGCTTATTATTATTTATTATATACTAGATATTTATTATATTTACATAATCGACTTATTATTTATTATTATCTGCTTATTATTATTATTTACGACATACGCTTACATATTTTTCATATTAATAACGCTTTATTATTATTATTATTTACACGTTTATTATTATATTATTTACACATCGTTTATTACATATTTACACGTTTATATACATATTTACACTGCTTATTATGCTATTTTTACAATGCACGTTTACATATATTTACACGTTTACATATTTACACGTTTACATATATTTACACGTTTTACATATACATATTTTACACATTATTTACACGTTTATACATATTATTTACACGTTTACATACATATTTACATATCAGTTTTATTATTATTATTTCATACACTGTTTACATACATATTTACACGTTTATTTACATATATTTATTATCGCTTATTATTATTACTATTAATCGCTTATTTACATATATTATTTACATATATATTTACATACATAATTTGCTTACATGCTATTTATTAATCAAGTATATTATTATGATATACACCTATATTATTTACATATTATATTTACACATCGCTGTTTATTTATTATTGTCGTTTACATACATATACATACATGCATTTTATACATACACGTTTATTGCTTACATACATCGCTTATTATTTTACATACATACATACGCTTATTATTTACATACACACGCTTATTATTTACATACACGTTGCATATTTACATATTACCTGCTTATTGGCTTTTATTATTAAGCGTTTATTATTTACATACACGCTTATTATTTATACATTAATTTGCCATATTATTTATTATTAACGTCATATTATTTACATACACGTTTCTATCAACATATTATTTACATATTTACATATTTATTAATCAAGCTTATTATTATTATTATTATTTATTTACACTGCTTATTACATATTTATTATTTATTATCAATGCTTATTATTACGTTTACATCAATGCTTATTTACATTAATGCTTTATACATTTCGCTTATTATTTATTGCTTTATCATCGTTTATACATCACTGCTTATTAACATCGCTTATTATTAATGCTTATTAATGCTTTACACATCAAGCGACATACACACGTTTACACACGTTTATTAATGCTTTATACACATCGTTTTCATTATTAATGCTTATACATCGCTTTTATTAATAACGTTTACACATCGCTTACACACGTTTATACACGCTTATTATTAATGCCATTAACGTTTATTAATGCTTATATTAACGCTTCTACACTGCTTACACGCTTATTATCGCTTACACGCTTATTAACGCTTATTAAATCGCTTATTAACGCTTATTATTAATCGTTTATACACTGCTTATTATCCGCATCAAGCGACGGCGATACAAGCGTATTTACACACGTTTACATTAATGCTTACACGTTTCTACACACGTTTACACACGTTTATACACTGCTTATTAATGCATGACACGTTTACACATCGTTTATTATCGGGCGACACATCTGCTGATGACACACTTATTACATCGCGTTTACACGTGTTACACACATATCAAAGCGACACACGTTTACACGTTATTACATTGCTTACACACGTTTATTATTACACTGCTTACACACGTTTATTATTAATGCTGACATCACACATGCCTTTACACACACGCTTTTACACACGTTATTACACATGCTTACACACGTTTATTACACACTGCATATTTACATATTATTACATATTTACATACACATTTTTACACATATTTTTTACATATACATATTTATACATATTAATATTTACATATTATTTACATATATTTACATATATTTTACATATACTTATACATATTTACACGTATTACACATCACATACATCGCTTTATTACACGTTTACATACACTGCTTACACATCGCTTACACGTTTACACACGTTGCTTACATAATTGCTTATTAATAATGCTTACATATTATGCTTACATATACATGCTTACACATGCTTATTATTTACATATATATTTACATATTTTCTTACATATATATTTACATATTTACATATTTATTATTATTTACACATATTTACATACATATTTTTACATATTATTATTTACATATACATATTTACATATATATTTTATTACAGTTTATTATTTTCTATTACATATTTTTATATATATATATACTTTGATATATTAATGCTTATTAATGCACTACATACACGCTTATTATTAATGCTTATTATTAATGCTTACATTAATGCTTACACACGCTTATTAATGCTTAATTTACACGCTTTTACACACGAAGCTTTTACACACGTTTATTATTAATGCTTATTAACGACATCGCTTACTATTAATGCTTTATTATTATCACGCTTTTATACATATGCTTATTATTAATTGCTTACACACTGCTTATTATTAACACTTCCAATGCGACATCAAAGCGACATATTTATTTATTATTATATATTATTTATATATATATTTATTATTGATATATTTACATACATTTATTATTTACATATTTACATATATATTTACATATTATTTACATATATACATATTATTATTATATATTATATTTATACATTATTTTTAATATTATTATATTTACATACATATTTATTACATATTTATTATTATTATTATTATTATATACATTTATTATATATTATTATATATATTATTCTATATATATTATTTATTATTAATATATATTTACATATATTTATTTACATTATACTTAATTATTATATTTACATATTATTTATTATTATTATTTATTTACACACGCTTATTATTACATATAACATATTTACATACATTTATACATATTTATTATATATTTATTATTAATTGCGATCGATTATTATTTACATATTTATACACGTTTATTATTTATTACATACTGCTTATACAATGCTTATTAATTAATATTACATCGTTTATATTATTATTTCACATCATTTACATATTTACATATTATTTACATATTTACATATTATTTACACATTATGCTTACATATTCAATGGATATCGCTGAGACATCGCTTATTATCAAGCGACTTACACACGTTTATTATTAATGCTTACACGCGTTTATTAATGCTTTACATCAAGTTTATGATATCGCTTATTATGCGTTATATTACCGTTTACATCATGATATTCTATACAACGCTTTACATCGCTTATTATTAAGCGCTTATTACACGTTTACACACGCTTTTACACATCGCTAAGCACGTTTACACGTTTACACACGCTTATTAACACTGCCATAATGCTTATTATTTACAATCGCTTACATATCTTACACTGCTTTTACATATATTTCTATTATCGCTTATTATTATTATTTACACACTGCTTTTTACACACGTTTACATACATTTATTCATTACTGTTTATTATTATTATATTTCTATATCATGATTTATTTATATTTACTGTTTACACATATATATTTATCACGCATATTATTATTTGCATATCGCTTATTATATTATTATTTATTTATCAAGCTTACATATATTACACACGTTTACATGATATCTACTACGTTTATATATTGGTTGACACCATGCTTACATATTTCTATTACTATTATATTTTCGATACACGTTTCTTACATATTACTTACACACGCTTTTATACATATTTACACACGTTTATTATTAATTTATCCACACTGCTTACACATATTTACACACTCCAAGCGATATTATTTACACATCGCTTTATACGACATTATTTATACACGCTTATTATATATTTATGAGACACGTTTATATATATTATTGATATCCGCTTACATATAATGACATATATATATCGATGACATTTATTATTATCAAGCGACACACATTAATCGCGACATATTTATTACATCGTTTACATTATTTTCTTATTACACGTTTATTATTATTATTTACGACACGTTTGATACATATCATTACACATTATTATTATTTTCATATTTATTTACTATTATTTAATGCATTTTTACTATATTATTACTATTTTTGACATTATACATATTATTACCATTATTTACTATCATATTACTATCATTTACTTACATACTTATTTTATTACTTATTATTACATTTGCACATTTATTACTTATTATTTATTATTTCATATTTACATGATACTAGATACGCGACATATTTATTATTACACATCGCGACGCATATTTAATATTTCAACACTGACGTCTACATATTTTATATATTACAGTACGACGATATTATTTTATTATTAAATATTATCATGCCATATTTACGACATATTTACATACATCAAGACTGCCCATATCGCTTACATACACATATTATTATTTCTATATATATTTTACATCCATCACGTTTACATCGCTTGATATCGCTTTTACACATATTTACACTGCCCATTTATTTACATAAAGATATTTATGCCATACACATCATTTATTATTTATTAATTTTTATTATTACATGCTTTATTATTACACATCAAGTATTATTATTTACTTACATATTTACATATTTATTAATCAAGTTACTAACGCTTATTATTTACATATTTACACATTATTTACATATTACACTGCTTATTATTACTTACACACGTTTATTACATCATGCTTGACACATCATATTTATTATTAATGCTTATTATTTACATATTTACTATTAATCGCGACATATTTATACACGTTTATTAATCGCATATTATTCAAGTGACACACGTTTACATACACGCTTTACACACGCTTATTATTATTAATCGCTTTACATATCGCTTTAATACAGTTTATTTACATATTTCTTATTAACTAATCGCTTATTATTAATAACGTTTATTAATCATGCCTTTAACGTATTACATGACACCACACATTTATTATTACACGTTTATTACTCATTAATAACGCTTATTATTATTATTTATTAAATCGTTTATTATTATTATTTATTATTAATCGCTTATTATTGATCGCTTACATCAACGCTTATTATTATTATTTACACACGTTTCATACATATTGCTATTTATTATTAATTGCTTATTATTATTATTTATTACACGTTTTCATACATATTTATTACACGCTTATTATTATTATTTATTACATCACGACGATATTATTACTTATTACATCGCTTACAATTTACTATTATTATTTATATTAATGCTTACATATTTATTATTATTATTTATTAACGCTTACACATATTTATTACACGTCAGTTTATTATTAATGGCTTACACACTGCCATTATTATTTATTACATAATGCTTATTATTATTATTTTATTATCGCTTACATATTTACACACTGCTTACATATTTACATATTATTTATTTACTACGATTTATTATCATTTATTTATTACTTATTTATTTACTTACTATTGGCTTATTTTTATTATTTATTTTTATTATTTATGACATTATTATTGGCTTATTTACATATTTACATACATATTTACACATATTTATTATTGCACATTTACACATATTTACATATATTTTTACACATATTTACATACATCATACACGCTTATGCCCAAGATGAAGATACGCCATTAATGCCATCGCCATTACCGTTTACATGTACACATCATGCCACATATTATTTACATACATACTACATCACATATTATATATTACATCACATCAATTAACATATGTTATTATGCCACACTACACACGTTTACATATTTACATAAATTTATTATTAGAATGTTTATACACGTATTACACACTGCTTTTACATATTTATACACGCTTATTATTAATGCTTATTTATTAATGCTTTACATATATTTACATATATTTACATATATTTATTACACGTTTATTATTATTTACATATTTACACACGTTTACATACACGCTTATACATATTTACACACTGCTTATTACATATTTATTATTACACTGCTTACATATTAACGTTTACACATCGCTTTACACATACACGTTTATTATTATTAATCGCTTATACACACTGCTTATTAATTAATCGCTTTCATTAATAATGCTTACACACGTTTACATACATCGCTTTATACACATTAATCACATATTTATTACATATTTCTTACACACGCTGCTATACATATTTACATATTATTTACACACGCTTACACATATTTACATATTTACATATTTACATTATTATTTATTATTAATCGCTTATTATTATTATTTATATTATACTACGCTTTATTATTTACGCATATTAACGTCAAGCGACATATTTACACATCAAAGCTTATTATTATTTTACATACGCTTATACATATTTATTACATCGCCGACACATTACATACACGCTTATTATTATACATATTTTTACATACATCGCTTACATATTATTTACACATCGTTTACACGTTTACATTTATTATTATTATTAACGTTTATTAACGTTTATCTACATCAGTTTAATTATTAATGCTACATTAACTGCTTACACGTTTACACATATTTACACTGCTTATTATTATTTATACACGTTTATTATTAATGCTTGCATTATTAACGCTTTACACAACGTTTACACATACATCGTTTACACACGTTTACATATTAATGCTTACACACTGCTTACATACACTGCTTACACACTCGCTTACACATACACATACACGCTTTTACACACGTTTACATTATATTTACACACTATTATACATGCCATATATATTTTACACATCGTCATTATTATTATTTACACACAAGCGACACATATTTACACACGTTGTATACATATTATTACACATCGCTTACATATTTACACACTTGCCATATTATTATCATATTAATATTTACATATTTACACACGCTTATTATTATTATTTATTAATTGCTTATATTATTTACTTACATCGCTTACACATATTTACACACGCTTACATTATTTACACATCAAAGCGACATATTTATTAACGTTTACACATATTTACACGTTTATTATTTACATATCGCTTACATGCTTACACATCGTGCTTATTATTACACTGCTTACACGTTTACATACACGCTTACACATCGCTTATTATTACACTGCTTATTATTATCATGCTTATTACATTTATTAATGCTTACATATTTATTATTATTAGCGACATACATTTTACTACGCTTACATATTAATGCTTATTATTACACGTTTACATATTACATCGCGTTTATTATTGGCTAATCGCTTACATATTAATCGCTTGATATTAATCGCTTACAACATCGCTTATTACACATCGCTTACACACGTTTATTAATGCTTAATATCATGATACATAATGCTTACATCAGCGTTACATTGCTTTATTAATCGCTTACACCGCTTACATGCTTATTATATATTACGACATATTTACATATTTATTTACATATTTACACACGTTTACACATCGCTTATTATTATTATTTATACACGCTTTACTTATTATTAACGCTTATTACATCGCTTACACGCTTATTACTAACGTTTACACACGTTTACACATCGCTTACACACGTATTAATGCTTACATACATCGCTTATTATTACCTGCTTACACATCGTTTACACATCACGTTTACACATCATGATATTACATATATTTACATATTATTTACATATATTTACATACATATTTATATTATTTACATATATTTATTATATATATACATTACATTTATTTACATCGCTTACGACACGCTATTTATTGCTTATCGCTTTACACATCGCTATTACACACGCTTATGACTATTAATGCTTACATTAACGCCGCATCAAGCGACACGCTTACATACTGCTTACACATCAAGGAGACATCGCGACACGCTTTACACATCGCTTACACATCGCTTTATTATTTACTTATTTTATTATTATTTACATATATTATACATATTATTTATATTATACATATTTATTATATATTTATTATATATTATTTTCATACATATATATTTATTTACATTATTTATTATATATATTACATACATTTACATATTATATTATTATATTATTATTATTTACATATTTACTATTATATATTATTATTATTATTTATTATATAATCGCTTTATACATACATATCGTTTCTATTCACACGTTACACTGGTTTATCAATGCCACACGTTTATCAATGCGACGCTTTATTAATAATCGCTTACAATTAATGCTTATGTATTATCGCTTACACCACGTTTCGACATCGCTTTACACATCAGTTTACATCACGTTAAGCTACATATTAATAATACGAATCGCTTATTATTATTATTTACATACATATTATACACGTTTTTACACATATTATTTATTATTATTACATCTATTATTTATTATTTTACATACATATTATTATTATTACATATTATTTATTATTATTATTTACATATTATTTATTATACATATTTATTACATTACATATTCTACATATTTATTATTATTTACATACATATTTACATATACATATTTATATATATATTTACATATTATTATTTGATATATATTATTTATTATTATTATTTTACATATTTATTATTATTTTACATATTTATACATATTTATTATATACTATACATATTATTACTATTATTATTATTTACATATATATTTACACATATTATTTACACATATTATTTATTATTATTATTTACATATATTATTTACATACATTATTTATTATTATTATTTCATTATATACATATTTATTATTATTATTTATTACATATTTACTTATTTATATATTATTATATATTTACTATTATTATTTACATATTTATTATTATTATTATTTTATTATTATTATTTATTATTATTACTTATTATTATTATTATTTATTATTATTATCGCTTACACATCATTTATTATTATTATTATTATTATTAACGTGCTTACATACACTGCTTATCATTAATGCTTACACAACGTTTGCGACATTAATGCTTATTATTAATGCTTACACGCTTACACGTTTACACACTGCTTATTATTAACGCTTTCATACATCTGCTTACACATCGCCATATTAATCGCTTAACACACCGCTTACACAACGTTTACACACCGTTTACTAATATTCACGCTTACATACCGCTTTATTAACGCCAATACACGCCAATAATAATTACTTCATATTATATATTTATACATACTATTTATATACATATATTATTTACATATATTTAATATTATTACTTACATTACATATTTTCATACACATTATTTATTATTATTTACATATATTATTATTTATACATATTTATTATTATTTATTATTATTACATATTTGACATACACATATTTATTATATATTTACATATATTATATATCTATTTACATATATTATTATTTATATATTTATTATACATGCATACATATATTTACACATATATATATATATACGTTTACATAATGCGACACACGTTATTACTGCTATTATTATTTCAATTATTATTACATATTTACACATTACTTGACACACGTTTACATACGTTTACACACGTTATTATATACGGCGACATACGTTATACACGTTTACACACGCTTATTACATAACGCTTATTAACGCTTACACGCTTATTACACGCTTATACATCGCTTATTAATCGCTTGAGAGACAGTGAGAGACAGTGATTTAGACAGTGAGAGACAGTGAGAGTTTACAGTGATTTAGACAGTGAGAGACAGTGAGAGACAGTGAGAGACAGTGAGAGACAGTGAGAGACAGTGAGAGACAGTGAGAGACAGTGAGAGACAGTGAGAGAGAGAGAGAGAGAGAGTGAGGGAGAGTGAGGGAGAGTGAGGGAGAGTGAGGGAGAGTGAGGGAGAGTGAGGGAGAGTGAGGGAGAGTGAGGGAGAGTGAGGGAGAGTGAGAGAGAGTGAGAGAGAGTGAGAGAGAGTGAGAGAGAGTGAGAGAGAGTGAGAGAGAGTGAGAGTAAGAGACAGACAGCGAGAGTGAGAGTAAGAGACAGACAGAGACAGTGAGAGTAAGAGACAGGCAGAGAGAGTGAGAGTAAGAGACAGACAGAGAGAGTGAGAGTAAGAGACAGACAGAGAGAGTGAGAGTAAGAGACAGACAGCGAGAGTGAGAGTAAGAGACAGGCAGAGAGAGTGAGAGTAAGAGACAGGCAGAGAGAGTGAGAGTAAGAGACAGGCAGAGAGAGTGAGAGTAAGAGACAGGCAGAGAGAGTGAGAGTAAGAGTACATGGGCAGAGAGAGTGGGAGAGTAAGAGACAGGCAGCAGAGAGTGAGAGTAAGACACAGGCAGAGAGAGTGAGGAGAAAGACACAGGCATAGAGAGATGGTGAGAAGTAGGTAAGAGACAGGCAGAGAGAGTGTGAGAGTAAGACACAGGCAGAGAGAGTGGGAGAGTAAGAGACAGGCAGAGAGAGTGAGAGTAGACACATTTACTACAGAGAGTGGTGAGAGTAAGAGACAGGCAGAGAGCGAGAGTGAGAGCACAGTTATTATTAATGCCATACACGTTATTATTTATATTTACATACTGCGATATACACGTTACATATTACATACACGTTTACACACCGTATTACACATATTTATATATATATTTACACATACACGTTTATTACATATATACGTTTATACATACACGCTTATATACACGTTTACTTATATTTACATACACGTTTCATACATACACTGCTTTACACATACACGTTTATACATATTAATATATCGACATTGCTATATATTTTTACATATACACGTTTAATGCTTACATACATGCATACACGTTTATTATTTACACGTATACATATATTTTACATACGTTTACACATATTTAGCAGACGTGCACATATTAGCACTGCTTATACATATTTCTTAAGCACGTTTACATATTATTTATACACGTTTATACATACGTTTACACTTACACGTTTACATTATTAATATTCTTATTATTAATGCTGCCATTACATTTACACGTTTACATATTTATACACGTTTACACATATTTACACACGTTTACATACACGTTTATTACATTGGCCACGTTTACACATACACGTTTTTCATATATTATTACACGTTTACATATACACGTTTACCATGCATATTATACACGTTTTTACATATTATGACGTTTTATTATTATTATTAATGCTTATTACATATACACGTTTACATACACGTTTACATATTAATGCTTACATACACCAGTTTACATATTACACTGCTTTACATATTAATTATTACCAATGTGTTTACCATACTACGTTTATACATCGTTTACATACTGCTTATTATGCACACGTATTACACATACATAATCGCTTATTATTAATGCTTATATATATATATATATGCTTACATATTAATATTTATATACATATTTACATATATACACGTATATATATAATGCATATATTGCCAAGCATATATTACACATATACACTGCCACATATTACACACATACACATATATATTTACATTAATTATTACATACATACATATATACATATATTACACATACATATTTACATATTATTTCATACATATTAACGTTTACATACGTTTATTACATTGCTTACATATTATTATTATTATATTATTATTATACACACGCTTATTACTTATATTATTAATTGCTTACACACGTTTACACACGCTTTATTATTTACATGCTTATTATTAATGGCTTTACACACTGCTACATATTTACACATGCTTATTATTAACGCTTATCAGCGACATCGCTTATTAATAACGTTGGCTTACACACGTTTACATTACTGCTTACACATATTGGCTACATATTTACGACACGGCGCTACTTACATATTTGATACACACGCGATACACTGCTTACACACTGCTTATTTACACGCTACATCGTTACATACGTTACACATCGTGCTTACACACGTTTACACACGCTTACATCGCGCCACATATTATTTCTATTACACGTTTACATCAGCGCCAAGAGAGTGGAGACAGTGAGACAGGCAGAGAGAGTGAGACAGTGAGACAGGCAGAGAGAGTGAGACAGTGAGACAGGCAGAGAGTGAGACAGTGAGACAGGCAGAGAGAGTGAGACAGTGACAGACAGTGACAGACAGTGACAGACAGAGAGAGACAGACAGAAACAGACAGAGAGAGACAGAGACAGACAGAGAGTGAGAGTGAGAGAGACAGAGAGTGAGAGTGAGAGAGACAGAGAGTGAGAGTGAGAGAGACAGAGAGTGAGAGTGAGAGAGACAGAGAGTGAGAGTGAGAGAGACAGAGAGTGAGAGAGACAGAGAGAGACAGAGAGTGAGAGAGACAGAGAGAGACAGAGAGTGAGAGAGACAGAGAGAGACAGAGAGAGACAGAGAGTGAGAGAGACAGAGAGAGACAGAGAGTGAGAGAGACAGAGACAGACAGAGAGAGACAGAGTGAGAGAGACAGAGAGACAGAGAGTGAGAGAGACAGAGACAGAGAGACAGAGAGTGAGAGAGACAGAGACAGAGACAGACAGAGAGAGACAGAGAGTGAGAGAGACAGAGAGACAGAGAGTGAGAGAGACAGAGAGACAGAGAGTGAGAGAGACAGAGACAGAGAGACAGAGAGTGAGAGAGACAGAGACAGAGAGTGAGAGAGAGACAGAGAGTAAGAGGGAGAGAGAGACAGAGAGTAAGAGGGAGAGAGAGACAGAGAGTGACAGAGAGAGAGACAGAGAGAGACAGAGAGAGACAGAGAGAGAGACAGAGAGAGAGACAGAGAGAGACAGAGAGAGACAGAGAGAGACAGAGAGTGACAGAGAGTGACAGAGAGTGACAGAGAGTGACAGAGAGTGACAGAGAGTGACAGAGAGTGACAGAGAGTGACAGAGAGTGACAGAGAGTGACAGAGAGAGACAGAGAGAGACAGAGAGAGACAGAGAGAGACAGTGAGAGACAGTGAGAGACAGTGAGACAGTGATATTATTATTTACACGTTTACATATTTACACGTTTATTATATACTTACATACGTTTACATATTTACACTGCTTATTATTATTTACACGCTTTATTACTTATTAATCGCTTATTATTAATGCTTACACACGCTTACACACGTTATTATTACGTTTACACACGTTTACATACGTTTACACACGCTTATTATCAATTTATTAATGCTTACACGCTTTTACATACGTTTACATCGCTTATTATTTACATACACGGTTACATATTATTATTATTTCTACACGCTTACACACGTTTTTACACATATTTCATTTACACACGCTTACACACGCTTATTACGTTTACACATCGCTTATTATTACACGCTTACGACATAGTTTACACACGCTATTATTTATTTGTACATTAATGCTTACACACGCTTTCACACGTTATTACACACGCTTACACACGTTATGATATTAATGCTTATTATTTATTACATATTTACATATATACACACGTTTATTATATTTATACATATTTACATATTTACACGCTTATTATTATTATTACACACGTTTACATACGCTATGACTTATTACTTACACACGTCAAGCTTGCTATCGTTTACATACACGCTTTTATTATTATTATTATTTATTACACGCTTATTATTTACATCAAGCATATTTATTATTACATCGCTTATTATTTACGTTTATTATTAATGCCTTGATATTTATGCTAATATTACACGTTTCATTATTTACATAATAATCAAGCTTGTCATATTTACATTAATAATCGCTTATTATTTATTATTATATATCGCTTATTATTTATTATTAATATCAAGCGATATTTAGCATATTAATGCGCGTTATTTATTAATGCTTATTATTTATTATTACATTTGCTTAATACGTTTATTATTAATTATTATTTAAGCGCACAAGCGCATATCGCTATTACATCAAGCGCATATTATTTTCATATCGCCACATCGCTTATTACACGTTTACATACCTGCTTACACACGGTTTATTATTTATTATTACATGTTTACACTTATTTATTAATGACACGTTTATTACGGTACATCGCTTATTATTTGCCAAGACACATCGCTTATTATTTAGCATACGCGCTATTATTTATATACACGCTTGCATATTTACACACTAATGCTTATTATTATTTAATGCTTATTATTTACATTAATGTTCACATATTATTTCTATTAATGCTTATTATTTATTATTATTTACACGTTTACATATTTACACTGCTTACATATTGGCTACATATTTCTACACGTTTACATATTCAAGACATACACGTATTCAAGCATACATATTAGCTCACATGACATCAAGCGACATATTTACATATTAATTTCAAGTTTACATACATATTATTTTTACACGTTTACACATACATGGTTTCTACACGCTTACATATATTTACACGCTTATTATCTACATATTTACATATTACCGTCTTACACTATTTTTTACACGTTTATTATTTACACGTTTACATATTAATATTTATTAATCGCTTACATACATATTTACACGTTTACATACATTATTTACATATATCGCTTTTACACATCGCTTTTTACACATATTATTATTAACGTTTATTGGCTATTATTACACTGCTTACATACATCAAGCCACATTTTACACGTTTATTACATATTACTTTTACATATTATTAATAATATGCTTACACATATTGATACATCGCTTTTACATATTATTAATTATACATACATATTATATTATTATTACATTAATCGCTTATTACACGCTTATTATTACATTAATGCTTATTATTTACACACACTGCTTATTTACATAATAACGCTTGTTTACATATTAATACCATATTATTACATATTAACGTTTATTATTTACATACCTTTCTATTATTTACATATTAATTTGCCATATTTACATATTAATCGCTTATTATTAATACTTACACGTTTATTTACATATTACCGCTTATATATTTACATAATAATTGCCATATTTACACACTGCTTACATTTATTTATTATTAATCAAGCGACATATTTGATATTTACACGTTTACATATTTACACACGTTTATTACACTGCTTATTATTATTATTATTTACTAATGTTTATTATTATTTATTATTTATTATTATCACCGTTTACATCGCTTACATCACGTTTACATCAATGCTTACACACGCTTATTATTAATTTAAGCGACATATCACGTTTATTATTAATTGCTTATTATTAATGCTTATTAATAATGCTTATTATTAATGAAGCTTATTATTATTATCGCTTATTACACATCAAGCGACATCGTTACAATGCTTATTACTTATTAATGCTTATTATTAACGTTTACATCGCGACATTAATGCTTTACATCATGATATTATCGCTTTCATTATTAATGCTTACACATCGCTTTATACACTGCTTTTACACACGTTTACACTGTTTTTACACACGTTATTAATGCTTACATACACGTTTACACGTTTCTACATCGTTTACATACACGTTTACACGTTTACATGCCATCAAACCACACACGTTTACATATTATCACGTATATACACTGTTTACACATCAGTTTACACACGTTTACACACGTTTACACACGTTTCTATACACGTTTACACACGTTTACACGTTTTTACACATGCTATTACACACGTTTACACACGTTTACACACGTTTATTATTAATGCCATACACGCAAGTATACACTGCTTTCATACACGCTTATATACACGTTTCTATTACACGTTATTTACATATTTCTTACTATATATTTCTTACATATATTACTTACATATATTTATACATATATTTATATATATATTTTTACATATATTTATACATATTTACATATTTATACATATTTGGTACATATATTTATACACGTTTACACGTTTACACACGTGTTTACATAATGCTTTTACACACGCTTACACACGTTTACACACGTTATTACATGCAGTTTTTACACATATTTATTATTATTATTTACACATATTTACATATTATTTATACATATTATTTACATATATTATTTACATATTTACATATATTATTTACATATATATTTTACATATTATTAGTAATATTATTAATGCTTATACACGTTTATTATTAACGTTTATTATTAATGCTTATTATTAATGCTTTACACGCCATACACGTTTACACACAAGCGACACATCACAGAAGACACGTTTTCTATATTAATGCTTTACACACGTTTATTATTAATGTTTATACACGCATATTAATGGCTTATTAATGTTTACATACATATTTACATATATTTATATTATTTACATATACTTACATACATATTTATATATATATTTATCATATATATTTACATACATATTTTACATATATATTTATATTATTATACGTTTACTATATATTTACACATATATTTATTATTATTATTTATATTACATATATTTATTATTATTTATTATTACATATTTCTATATATATTTACATACATTTACTTATTATTATTATTTACATATTTTTACATACATATTTATTATTATTATTTATTATTATTATTATTTACATATTATTTACATATCGCCCACATTTATTATTATTATTTACATACGTTTATACATATTTATACACGTATTTACACACGTTTCACATACGTTTACATGGACTTCCATTACACGTTTACACATATTTCTATTACACATCAAAGCGATATTAATGCTTACTAACGTTTCTATTAATGCTTACACACGTTTATACATCGCTTTCATACACGCTTATTACGTTTACACACGTATCTACATCGCTTACACACGTTTACATATTAGCTATACATACGCTTACATATATACACACGCTTATACATATTTACACATTAATGCTTTTACACGTTTTTATACACGTTTACACGTTTTCTACACACGCTTATTAATGCTTACATACACGTTTATACATCGCTTATTATACACTGCCGCATATTAACTGTTTATTAATCGCTTACACACGTTTACACACGCTTATACACGTTTACACACGTTTACACACGCTTTACATTAATGCTTATACATCGCTTATATAATGCTTTCATATTAATCGCTTTACATTAACGCTTATTATTATTTCATACACGTTTCTATTATTATTTACACCGGTTTGACATACGCTTTACACGTTTATTATTATTTACACGTTTACATATTTGACACTATTTACATATTTACACTGCTTACTATTATTATTTACATCGCTTGCATATTTACACACGTTTATTATTATTATTTATACACGTTTATTATTATTTATTATTAATCGCTTATTATATATTTACACGTTTATTATTATTTATTATTAATGCTTACATATTATTACTTTCTCTTATTAATGCCTTACACCGCTTATTACGGCTTATACACGCTTACACTCGCTTATTATTAGCTTACACATCGTTTACATATTTACATATTATTACACACGTTTCTATTATTATATATTAATAAGTTTACATATATTTATTATCGTTTACATATTTACATACATATTTATTTATTAATGCTTACGACACATCGCTTACATATCGCTTACACACGCTTACGACACGTTTACACACCGCCACACGTTTACATACGCTTTCATAGCAATATCAGTTCACATACATATTTACACAGCTGCTCATTATTATTATTATTTACACACGTTTATTATTATTATTTATTATTAATATTACTTATTTACTATTTATTTATTATTTATTATTGTTTACACACGTTTATCATTTATTTTCATACATATTATTATTTTTATTATTTATTTTTATTACTTATTTGTCATATATTTATATTATTATTATTATCATACTTATTTATGATATTTATTTATTATTTATATTATTTATATATTTATTTATTATTTATTATTATTAGCTTCATTATATATATTTATTATTACACGTTTATTATGATATTTACATATCTTATTATTATTATTTACATACAAATATTATCAAGACTGCTCAAGTATTTACATAACATATCACATCACATCGTTTATTAAGAGACATCATGCCATGACATATTTTATTATTAAGAGACACGCATCAGACATATTTACATGCCACATCACATCATATTTACATAAGAGACATCAAGACCTGCTCATATTCACATAAATATCATACAGAGACATTATTATTAATATTTACATTAATGCTTCTATTATTAATGCTTTTACACGTTTTTATACATTTATATATCGCTTATTACACGCGACATATTTACATCGCTTACATATTTATTATTATTATTTACACATCGTTATACATATACATCGTTTATTATTATTATACACGCTTATATTATTGCTTTACATATTATTTACATCACGTTTGCGAGAGATTATTATTTACATATTGCGTGAGATTAAGGAGACAGCGCTTATTATTGGCGTGAGGATTGGCGTGACAGGAGACAGAGAGAGACAGACGAGACAGCGTGATATCGAGTGTGAGACAGCGTGGAGATTACTTATATATTACGGTGCTTGAGACATATTATTGACTGGCGTTACATAATGACTTATCTAAGCGAGACATCAAGCGAGATCGGCGCGACACTCGCTTTACATCAAGCGACATCGCGCTAATAATGCCACACGCTTGGCTACTGCTATTACTTACATACATATATTTACACTGCTTATATATTATTTATTACGCACGTTTACATCAGTTTATTATTATTAATAATTTGCGACACACGCCTAGTTATTACACGTTAATCGCTTACATATACGCTTATATATATATTTACATATCCGCATATATTATTTACATACATACACTGCTTACACACGTTATTTATACACGTTTACATTTACACATACACGCTTTTACATATATTTACACACCGCTTACATATTTACATATATATGCTTATTATTACATTTACACACGTTTATATTTACACAATGCGTTTACATACGTATATTACACACTGCTTATATATATATTATATATATACATCGCCGTATATATTATTATTTATTATTACACGCTTATTATTTATGATATTATATTATTAATGCTTACTAATATCACGTTTACACATATTTATCTATTACACGTTTCATACATATTTATTACAATAACGCTTATTAATGCTTATTAATGCTTACATACACGTTTTACACATATATTTACACATATATTAATACGATACATTACTTATTTTGCCATATTTATTATTTATATTTTATTTATTTTACATATTTATATATTACTATGCATATTTATTTTTACTACGATGATATTTTTACATATCAAGCGATACATATTTACATATATTTACATAATGCTTACATATATTACATGTACACGCTTACACACTGCTCAAGTATTTACGTTATTAAAGACACGCATTACACACTGCTTACATATCATGCCTTACATATATTTATTAATATCGCATATTACATGCCACGTTGACATACACGCACGTTAATGCTTATTTACACTGCCACACGCTTATATTACGCGCGAGCATATATCAAGCGGAGCATGCTTACACACACGCTTATTATTATCGACATTATCATGGCGTTTACATGTATTAATGCTTACACACGCTTACATACGTTTATTACACCGTTTACATATTTACACACGCTTATTTACACACGCTGCTTATTACTAACGCTTTACGACATACGTTTACATACACTAAGCTTACATACGTTTACACACGTTTACATACACGCTTATTTTCACACTGCTTACATATACACTGCCATATTACATTTCGCTTACATACACTGCTTATTACACATAATGCTTATACATACATCGCTTACACACGCCATTTACATATTAATACATATATTTCTTACATATATTTACATGACTAAAGTATACATATTTTTACATATATTTATACACGCTTACATATTTACATATTTACATTAATTTACATATATTTCTATTAATCTTATTATTTATACACGTTTACATATTAGCTTTCATACACGTTTATTTATTATTATTTACACATACATGCTTATTTACATTACATCGCTTACGCATATTAATGCCATTTACACACGCTTATTTACACACGTTTTCATACACGTTTATTATTATTATTTATTATTAATGCTTACACGTTTATTATTACACACGCTATTTACGCTTACACAATGCTATTTACATCACGCTTACGCACATACGTTTATTTACACATGCGTTTTTAATGCCGCCATACACGCTTATTACATATTTTCATACACGCTTGCTTACACATCGCTTATTATTAACGATATTAACGTTTACACACTGCTTACACACGTTTATTATTAATCGCTTTATTATTATACACTCATTATTTACAATCGCTTTTACATATATTTACACATCACATACATATTTTCACACACGTTTACGCATATATTACTTACTTACACGCTTACATATTACTTATTACACGCTATTTACATTAATATTTACACAATGCCATTTACTACACGTTTATTTACACACGCTATTTACACACGCTATTACACACGCTTATTATTACTTACGCTTACGGCATATCGCTTTATTATGCTTACGGTTACATACCGCTTGCTTACATATACGTGCTTATACGCATATTAATGCATTATTATTACACGCTTATTATTTACACATCACACGCTTACATATTATTATTACACATACACGCTTATTATTATTTACACACGCTTATTAATGTTTACACACCTATTATTGGCTATACACACGCCATACATATTTTTATACACGCTTACTACACACGCTATATTACATACAACGCTGCTTACACACGTTTACTTATTAATGCCATTTACATACACGCTTATTTACATACACTGCTTATTTACATATTTACATATCGCTTAATTACACGCCATTTACACACGTTTACATACATCGCTTATTATTAATACATGCTTACACACCAAGCGACACACGCTTATTGACTCATGCCATTTACACACGCTATTTACACACGCTTATTTACACATCAAAGCTATTTACACACGCTTATTTACACACCGCTTATTTACACGCTTACTTACATAATGCCATTTTCATACACGCTTGCTTACACACGCTTACTACACACGCTTACACACGCTTATTTACACACGCTTACATTACACGCTATTTACACACTATTTACACACTGCCATTGGTTACTAATACATATTCATACACGCTTATTACACACCGCTTATTTACATATATTTATTACACGCTTATTTACATACATCGCTTATTTACATATATTTATATTAATCGCTTATTTAATGCTTATTATTACATACGTTTACACACTGCTTTTATTAACGTTTACACATCGCTTTACTTACATCGCCATACATGCAGTTTTTATTTACACACGCTATATTACACATTACATATTTACACATACTGCCATTTACATACGTTTATTTACATATCGCTTATTTACATATCGCTTTATTTACATATATTTCATTTAATGCTTATTTACACATCGCTGAGACACTGAGCAGGCGCGTACACACTGCTTATTACACACGCTTACACATCAGTTTTCATACATAACGTTTATTACACGCTTACACACCGTGCTTATTACCATAACGCTTACACACGCTATACACGTTTACACATACAAGCTTTTTATACACGTTTACATTAATCGCTTATTATTATTATTTACATCGCTTTCATTAATATACGCTATATTAACGCTTACACACCGCCATATTTACACGCTTATTTACACGCTTTGAGCATATTTATTATTACGACATTTATACACGCTTATTACATATTTTACACGTATTATTAATACGCTTACATTTATGGCATATATTATTACATATATTTACATATATTATTATTAATGCCATATTTAATATTTATATATTTACATATATTCACACATCATTTACATATATTTACATATTATATGCTTACACACTGCTTATATACACGTTTCTATACACGTTTATGCATATCATGCATATTTACATATTCTTACATATCTTAAGTATACACTGCTTATTAATGCTTTACATACGTTTACACGTTGCTTACATATTTTTATTATATAATGCTTATTAATGCTTATATACACGTTTACATATTTACATATATATTTACACACGCCATTTTACATATTATATTTACACGTATATTATTTACATACTGCCATATTTATATATATTGCCACACGCCATACACGCCATATATTTACATATACGCTTTACATATATTTACATATATTACATATATATATATTATTTACATATTTATATATATTTACATGCAGGTATTTATATATATTTATTATATATATATTTACATATTATATTACATATATATTTACATATATATACATATGCATATTTACATACATATTGGTTACATATATTTACATACATATTTACATACATTTATATATATTTATTATTATTTATTTACATATATTTTTATTATATTACATGCATATTTACATATATATTTACATATATATTATACACGTATTTATACATATTATTTATTACACACGTTTATACACTTTATTATTATATTATTTACATATATATTTATACATATGCATACATATTTACATATATATATACACGTTTACATATATTTATTATTATTAATTGCTTACATATATACACAATGCTTTATACACGTTTATTACATTATACATTTTATTAATGCTATATATATTATATAATGCTTTATATACACATGTTTACATATATTAACACGTTATTACATATACGCTTTTACACATCGCTTTTATACACTGCTTATACGTATTACATGCTTATTATTAATGCTTATACACGCTTATATATACCTAAGCATATTATACATGCTTATATATTATTATATATATTACATATATTTACACGTTTACATACTTATTATATACTTATTATTACATTTATTACATATTTCTACATACATATTTATATATTATTTACATATATTATATACATATATATATATTATTACATATTACTTATTACATTATTTACACATATTATATATATTATTATATATATTTACACATATTTACATATATATTTACACGTATTATTTATTATTATTATTATTTATTATTATTATTTACATATATTTACATACGTTTTACATATTATTATTATTTACATATTATTATTATTAACGTTTATACACAGTGAGAGACAGTGAGAGAGACAGAGAGAGAGAGTGAGAGACAGAGAGAGAGAGTGAGAGACAGTGAGAGACAGTGAGAGAGAGAGTGAGAGACAGAGAGAGAGAGAGAGAGAGAGAGAGAGACAGGCAGAGAGCGTGAGAGTAAGAGACAGGCAGAGAGAGTGAGAGTAAGAGACAGGCAGAGAGAGAGAGAGAGTAAGAGACAGACAGAGAGAGTGAGAGTAAGATACAGACAGAGAGAGTGAGAGTAAGAGACAGACAGAGAGAGTGAGAGTAAGAGACAGACAGAGAGAGTGAGAGTAAGAGACAGACAGAGAGAGTGAGAGTAAGAGACAGACAGAGAGAGTGAGAGTAAGAGACAGACAGAGAGAGTGAGAGTAAGAGACAGACAGAGAGAGTGAGAGTAAGAGACAGACAGAGAGAGTGAGAGTAAGAGACAGACAGAGAGAGTGAGAGTAAGAGACAGACAGAGAGAGTGAGAGTAAGAGACAGACAGAGAGAGTGAGAGTAAGAGACAGACAGAGAGAGTGAGAGTAAGAGACAGACAGAGAGAGTGAGAGTAAGAGACAGACAGAGAGAGTGAGAGTAAGAGACAGACAGAGAGAGTGAGAGTAAGAGACAGACAGAGAGAGTGAGAGTAAGAGACAGGCAGAGAGAGTGAGAGTAAGAGACAGGCAGAGAGAGTGAGAGTAAGAGACAGGCAGAGAGAGTGAGAGTAAGAGACAGACAAAGAGAGTGAGAGTAAGATACAGGCAGAGAGAGTGAGAGTAAGAGACAGGCAGAGAGAGTGAGAGTAAGAGACAGGCAGAGAGAGTGAGAGTAAGAGACAGGCAGAGAGAGTGAGAGTAAGAGACAGGCAGAGAGAGTGAGAGTAAGAGACAGGCAGAGAGAGTGAGAGTAAGAGACAGGCAGAGAGAGAGAGTGAGAGACAGGCAGAGACAGTGAGAGAGAGAGAGAGAGACAGTGAGAGAGAGAGAGAGAGAGAGAGAGAGAGACAGAGAGAGAGAGAGAGTGAGAGAGAGAGAGAGAGAGTGAGACAGAGAGAGAGAGAGAGAGAGAGACAGAGAGTGAGAGAGAGAGAGAGAGAGAGAGAGAGAGAGAGAGAGTGAGAGAGAGAGACAGAGAGACAGAGAGAGAGAGACAGAGAGTGAGAGGGAGAGAGAGACAGAGAGAGACAGAGAGAGACAGAGAGAGACAGAGAGAGACAGAGAGAGACAGAGAGAGACAGAGAGAGACAGAGAGTGACAGAGAGTGACAGAGAGTGACAGAGAGTGACAGAGAGTGACAGAGAGTGACAGAGAGTGACAGAGAGTGACAGAGAGTGACAGAGAGTGACAGAGAGTGACAGAGAGTGACAGAGAGAGACAGAGAGTGAGAGACAGAGACAGAGAGTGAGAGTGAGAGTAAGAGACAGACAGAGAGTGAGAGTGAGAGTAAGAGACAGACAGAGAGTGAGAGTGAGAGTAAGAGACAGACAGAGAGTGAGAGTGAGAGTAAGAGACAGACAGAGAGTGAGAGTGAGAGTAAGAGACAGACAGAGAGTGAGAGTGAGAGTAAGAGACAGACAGAGAGTGAGAGTGAGAGTAAGAGACAGACAGAGAGTGAGAGTGAGAGTAAGAGACAGACAGAGAGTGAGAGTGAGAGTAAGAGACAGACAGAGAGAGTGAGAGTAAGAGACAGACAGAGAGAGAGAGTGAGAGTGAGAGACAGACAGAGAGAGTGAGAGTGAGACAGTCAGTCAGAGTGAGAGTGAGAGTGAGAGAGAGACAGTCAGTCAGAGTGAGAGTAAGAGACAGACAGAGAGAGTGAGAGTAAGAGACAGACAGAGAGTGAGAGTGAGAGTAAGAGACAGACAGAGAGAGAGAGTGAGAGTAAGAGACAGACAGAGAGTGAGAGTGAGAGTAAGAGACAGACAGAGAGTGAGAGTGAGAGTAAGAGACAGACAGAGAGAGTGAGAGTAAGAGACAGACAGAGAGAGTGAGAGTAAGAGACAGACAGAGAGAGTGAGAGTAAGAGACAGACAGAGAGAGTGAGAGTAAGAGACAGACAGAGAGAGTGAGAGTAAGAGACAGACAGAGAGAGTGAGAGTAAGAGACAGACAGAGAGAGTGAGAGTAAGAGACAGACAGAGAGAGTGAGAGTAAGAGACAGACAGAGAGAGTGAGAGTAAGAGACAGACAGAGAGAGTGAGAGTAAGAGACAGACAGAGAGAGTGAGAGTAAGAGACAGACAGAGAGAGTGAGAGTAAGAGACAGACAGAGAGAGTGAGAGTAAGAGACAGACAGAGAGAGTGAGAGTAAGAGACAGACAGAGAGAGTGAGAGTAAGAGACAGACAGAGAGAGTGAGAGTAAGAGACAGACAGAGAGAGTGAGAGTAAGAGACAGACAGAGAGAGTGAGAGTAAGAGACAGACAG